>NW_027273908.1:0-178419 GCF_046630095.1 Trachinotus anak
TATTAGAAAATAAGAGAGAAGCGTCCAGAGGAAGAGCAGCCTATTTCCTGAGCATGTTCAGAGAATTTCTCATCACACTGAAGAAGTTGGCAGTCGTCCAAGTTGAGAGCCCCATGGAGGATGACGACTAAAGCAGAAGAGTTCTGGGTAACAAGGTCTTTAATGTGGCCTGAGAGCTACAGTCTGCCTGGAAAAGACAATAACATGGAGCTGACTCTCTACATCACTCTACACCTTTAATATAACATTTCATTTTTATCTCTGAGCACATGCTCGAACAGTGGAATGGTCTAACAGTGTACCGAGACCACCAAGAACACCTCAGCAATAATCCCCTACCCTACAAAACAGAGAAAGAGGGAGAGAGGGAGATGAAAAGTGAGAGAGAGAAAGATCATCCGACATCATCCTCCAACATTTCATCCTCAGTCTGCTGTGTTCTGTCCTCATCTAAACATGTGGCTGTTATTTGTACAAAGAGCTGTTTTAGATCATGTTCACCGCTAAAGAACCACACACAGAAAAACTGGATAAACTGACACAGTGAAAAGTCTTCACAACATATTTCATGTTTTCCTCAATTTTCTTATTACATGGTTCAATGACTTAAACTCCTGCCAAGTCCAGGACAACACAGCCCAGTCTCACTGAGTTTCATCTTCCATGTCAGTCAGTGGTTAGTATTGGTGATTTAAAAATGACTTCCTGCTGGACCAGAACAACGACCATCTTTACACTTTAAATGACAAAAACAGTGACACTTTTAGGATGACAGAGGCACTGGAGGAAGAGGAATGAAAGGGTCAAGCACATCATAAGAGTGTGGAACCGTTAGCACAGCTGAAAGACTGTAATTCTACTTCCTGGACCATGAGCTGCTTCTCCCTGTGGGAGACACTGAGACCTGTCACCCACACAGCTACAGAGGAGACTCGCAGACTTACTGCCACATTTATTCACATGAAAAATCTCTCTGCACTTCTCACTTGAGGCAGGTAGGATCGTACTAAAGTACAAATGTGTCTGTGCTGTTATATTATTTTTATAGATAATTTTGATCAATAGTTGTGACATGATGTGAGCTCATCCAACAGCACCGGAGCAGCCATCCTAACACTCCCAGTATGTGTCTCCCTCAGCAGCTCATCTGGCTCTGACTCTGCAGCCAAACACTGACACTCAGACATTTCCTACATGTCACAGTCCAGTGAAGGAGCAACAGTAAAATCCATCCACTTGTTCTGGACCAAAGTGTTGGATCACAGGACAAACACACTGCCCAACATCATGACATCATGTTTGTGTCTTTGAAATCTGTGGTTGAAGTAAAGTTTTCACTCCAGAGTGAGTGACTGAGAGAGCAGCTGTGGGTTATGAGAGACAAATTTAACATTAGAATCTAATGGACTGTGGTTATTCGATAACTGGTTCATTTATGTTTAGTCTGAACTGACTGAATAATTATATTAATCATGTTCGGCTGAAACACAAGCAGATTTTCAATCAGCACTGTCACTATGTTAATGAGTAGAGAGGATGTGTCTGGCTGTTTGAAGTGGATCACTGCTTTCCTCCTACACCCACTTTGTACCATCAAACACTCACAGACTATCTGCTGATTAGCAGCTATTTACACATTTTCTCTGCATGTTTGTTCCCAAACAGAAATTCAGCATCAAAGTATCGGAGTGGAGCCACTGAATCAGACCGTGTGTCAGAATGAACTTCCTGAAAGGCTTGAAGAGGAAGAGGCTTCACTGACTGAGAGGAGTTTACTTATGTATGCACAACAAGAAATGATGTTTGATGTCGTGTGGTTGTGTGACCTTGGCAGGGGATTGTGTTGTGTTACTCTCTCCTGGCCTCCTGCCTCCTGTGTCTCTCTTAACCTCTGTGTGGGTCACATTCAGTCCTGGAGCTTCTCCTGACTCACACATGACATTAACACAACAGACCCTGAAGCCAAACAACCTATGGAGAGTGAAGCTTGAGTGGTGCACACACATACACACAGTGTCCAGACTAGAAGAGAAAATATAGTCCCTCCACACACAACAGTCAGTAAGAGGACGCACATGTTTCTTACTTCACTTTCGGGAGCAACAAGATTTAAAAACATAATATTGAGCAGAACAGGTGAGAGGTTTTGTTCTAAATCTAACTTGAGAGACACCTGAGACATGTGGCATTTAAAACAGTGAAAGCTCAGGTCTCCACATAAAGTGAACACAGCAGAAATAACTGACGTTTATGGATCCACAGTTTCCTGTAAACAGAGATAGAAAATCTGAATCATTTCTCCTTCACTGCTTGTTGCTGAGACAATAACATGTTGAAGCCCTCAGGCTACTGGGAACTGGAACTGAATCATCAACAGCAGTGTTTAGTTGTGCATCAGTGTTTGTTTGTATTTGAGCTCTTCCTCATCCTCCCATCTCTCGTTCCTCTGTAGTTACTGTGGACCACCTCTGTCTCCCACAGTCCCTCCCTCCAGCCCCAGTGTCTCTGTTGGGGAGCAGGTGTGTAGCTAATGTCTTTATTGTGGCTTGTTGCAGAGTCACAGTTCTTAGGCTTAGGTCAGAGTCAGAGATAAAAGATGAATGAGAGTTAAAGGGCGTCCAACAGAGACAATGACCAAGACTCTCAACACATGGAAACTGACTGAATGACACCAGAAAAATGACCATGCCTGTGTCTGTGTTAGAGCAGCTACTGAATAACTGAATGTGCATATTTTATTCCTCATGGTCAGAAAATCACAGCTGGAGGACTTTTGTTTTTATCACTAGACTCCGAGTTTTAGAGCTTGAACTACATGGGAATGTTGGGCTTTTCCTGCATCAGCATATTAATGTGAAAACACAGCAAACAAGCTGCTGGGTTATTGTACAGGTCAGACCATTCTTTACTGAACAAAAGGCTGTAATTACAGTTTCCAAAGTGGTTGTTTTGGTTAATCAGAAAACTGGAGAAAACCCAAGCGCGAAAAAGGATTGAGCCACATGCATGAAGTGGATATTAGATGGTGTTAAACAGGCAGGCAGCTTGACCTGTGAGCTAGTGTGGAACAGTCTTCCTGTGTTTTAGACTTGATAAAAATGTTCTTTCTATGACCTGCCTCCATACAGAAAAACCCTCTGCTGTTTCCCTGTTATTATGCTGCCCTCATTTAAAATAAGAAACCTCCTCTGTTTCCCCACAAGACAACAAAACTCAACCCAGTCAGACGAGAGCACACTCACAGACTGCCGTGTTTGCTGTGACTTCAACTAAAAAACACCAACAAACTGGGTTGTAGAAAGTTTTATACAGAAACTGAACATTGGAAAATGTCAAACACATTTCAAAACATTGTTTCCTTCTGAATAATCCAATTTGTGTTTCTCCTTACAGAAACACAAACACAAGCTTCCTCGAACACAAATAAACTGAATAGAACATGAAGAAGATAAAAATGGCTCCAGATCGGTCCACAGCTGCTCTGTTACGAGCACACACAGAAAGAGCAGCCTGGAATAAATCTGATCAACTTCATTACCTGCATCACTGGACCTCACAGCAAACAATGAAGCTTGGAGGAGACACAAGGCAAGAAGACCACACACAGAACACAACGTGCACAGAGCTCAGTGTTGGACAATCGGCCTTTTTCACAGCAGACACCTCGACCTGTCAGAGCAGGAGAATCGCAGGTGTTAGTGATGACACCAACCACTGTGCTGTTGCACTGTGAGTGAATCAGTTTGTCTGAACCAGGACTCTGAGACTGAAGCAGCTCGGTTCATTTGGTTAACGACACCTGAGCTTCTCCTCCTGTCACAAGTCACTGCGTCTCCTGTGAGGACGGTTTACTGTCGGCCGCTGACCTCTGTGCATGTTGTGCTTTTGTCTATGAGTGAAAAGTGATGCTGATGCCTCCCATCACACAACTGCTACACAATGATCACTTTTCTCTCCTATGTTTTTCTGTCACTCTTTGTTCAAACGTCTCATCAACAAAACCAACTTTACCAGAAAAGTGAAAAACAACACACTGATCCACAACAGTTGCAGTGAAAATATTCTCTAATCCACAGTACAAACACAGACCGTGTGTGTATGTGTGTGTGTTGTGTTGATAGTGGGTGGTGTTGTATTTCTCTCTCCTGGCCTCCTGCCAGCTGTGCCTCTTCACCTCTTTGTGCATCACATCCTCTCCTGAAGCTCATTTTCACTGGTCTCATTTTGTTTTTCCTCAGTTATTTGTTGCTCCTTTCTCCAGAGGCCTCTGAGGCTTTGGTCAGTTTGTTTTCTGCTCTGAATATTTAGAAATCTTGAGAAAGAGTTGATCATTTAGAAACTGCTGGGTGACATATATGATATATATGATGATGACATATAATCACCTACTCTTAACCACAATAAAAGACATTTAAAGATACAACATTTCTCTACAACAGATCAATTGAAAAAGCAATAAATCATCTCATCTAATAAAACATAGGAAATATTTTTGAATTGTAAACTTTTACCCCAACAACACTGAACAGACTGTGATATTTTAGGAGAGTGATGTGTGATGTGTGTGATTCAAAAATAAAAAGGTTGTGTGACAGGACATGATTCAACATGGTGGGGAGCAGCATTCAGCTCTCAACACAGCATTTCCACTGTCAGAGTGACAAAGTGACTCATGGTTGAAGCAGGAAGCAGCTTCCAGCCTCCACCAGTCTCCTCCTTCTTCTACATCAGTGATGCTGAAAAGCAGAAAACCAAGGCCACACTGTCAGACCTGCTGACGCCATTATAACCAGGAACTACAACATTCCTGAAGAAATATCACAGTCTGATGCAGGAAATCATTTCCATGGACAGCTCCATCTGACTCATCACACCAACCTGCTCAGTCTCATCCACCATGTCGCTGATTGTCCAAGTGGGAAAAGAGAAACATCAACATCAAACAACAAATCACATCAGTTCCTTTCTCCTCCGTTTTACACACCATCAGTTTTTTTTCATCATCACACACAGACCTGTAAAACAAAAGGACCAATGTTTCTTCAGTTTGATGAATCCCAAACTTGCTCAGCACAATTTCAGAAACACTGAGCTGCTTCCTGGCTGATAGATGATGTGTTTGATCTGAACAAACACCTCTGCAGATTTCATAAATATCAATCATAAATATTATAAATTAATCCTAATAATGTTCCAGAATGAAAACCTTGCGTCATGCTGAATGTGTTGAACTAACTTATTTATCCTTCACTGTGATATACACACACTTCCTTTGATATTTGATGCACTTTGATATTTTATATACCTGATACCACTCTTAACTTTCTGTGTACAACACGATCTTTGTGTGTAAGTCCCAGTCAGTCATGACACAGCGTCCTGCATGGAGGGGAGGGAGGGATGCTTAGCTGCTTCTGGCTGTTTGCCCTGTCTCTATGGATAAAAGGTAACTCCATTCAAATGTAAGACATGATAACACTGACAGATTAGACAGATCTAATGAAAGTTAACAAAGCTCAATTACACGGTGGACTTTTGTTCTTTCAGGTTAATTGTCCCTTAATGAAATCACATTAAATTTACATTTTCACCAGGGGAACCTTTAACAAGTCAGTTAAGTGATTCTCATGATTATATAACACTTTTCTTTCTATAGTCTGGCGTTAATAACAATCAGGGAACAAAATGTAAATGAATAAAAAAGGTGATGTATCCTGTTCACTGCCTGACTGTGCACTGTGTGACTAAAAGCCTGAGTAAAGATTTCTCTGTTTGGATCAGACTGCTGCTTCAGGAGCATGATTCTAAAATGTTTGAGCTTATTCATCTGTTAAAAAAGACACAAATAGCAAACTGATACCAAAACATTTCACAAAGGATTATTCTGCATCAGCAGGTGTGACCTGAACACAGCAGGTGAGAGGAGGAATGAGGAAGATGGAGAGAGAAAAGAGACTAGGCTGAGTGCTACAAGCTCTGTCTTTAACTGAACAGTGGAAAAGCAGCTGAAGAGGTTTGCTCCACCTCTACGAGCCTGATATTTAGACTGGATGGTCATTTAGTTTGCAGCTTCATTATTCAGCTCCTGAATCACAGAATGACTCCTGAGTAAGCAGAATTTGTAGGAGTGATTCAGGGAGCGGAGCCAGCCGACACACACACAGAGCTGGCTGATTCTGACAGACTAGTTCACTGATGCCAAGTGGAGAGGGAGGTTTCCCTGTTAGCCTCATTAAAATGTCTCTGTCTGTCTTGAGTGGAGCGTCAAATCAAAGCAGCTGCATGTGACAGGAGGAAGTGGCTCACAATGTATAAGGAGTGATTGCTTCTTTCTAAGCCGGTGTCCACTCTGAGGGTCCAGTCACTGCAGGGACCAGCAGAGAGGAAGTCGTTCACACTCTGACTCTGAGCAATGAGCTGCGGAGAAAAACCTGAGGTCTCCCCTCAGGACAGACACAAAACAAAAAGAGAGAAACAGAATGAAGTAAAAAATTAATTTCTAGCTTTTGATTTAAGGCCAACAAATGAACTGTGTGTTTCAGTCTCTGTGCTCTCGTTAACCCTGTTTCCAGCAGCAGGAAGCAGCTGTTTACAGCAAATAAAATATCCCAGAAACCCACTGCACACCACCTGCCCAGCAACAAACAGCAGACACACAAAGGAAGTGATTTGGTGCTGAAGTAAAACATCTTCTCTCTAACTGTCCCTGCAGCCACTGGTTTCTATCACTTTGTGTAAATCCACACTGCACTGGACGTTCATACTTTAGGTTCATGTTGACTCTGGAACATGTGTGATGCTGAACCAGGTGGCAAACCAGTCCCAACAGCTCCAAGCCCTGCACACAAATACATTTCTATCAGCAGACGACACTGAACATTTAGTTTGATAAATAATTAGAATGACTTTAATAAACCCTCATTTTTATGTTATGTACTCTATACTATAGACTCAGACACACACAGAATATTGATAATAATCCATGTAAAGCTGTGTGTGAATACTTCCTGCTCATCAAGAGAACACACAATGGCACAACAACATGTTTTTGTTTTCACCTGCTCTCACGGTGTAGAAACCAAACTCTGACTGATCTATATTCATTTATTTATCAGGTCTCCAGTGTTGGACTCTGGTCTGTTCATTTTTTCTACATTTTTAATTTTTAGCATCATATATATATATATATATATATATATATATATATATATATATATAAAAGATATATGAAATTCAGGTGGATGACTGGCCAAGTTTTTTTTTTATTTATTTATTTTTCTTTAATTTGACTGATTTGTTATTGAGGTTCCTGCTGTTGTGTCCTCAGGCGATATTCTCAGCCTGATTGCTTCAGTAAACATCCAGCTTGAACAAATGAAGAACTTTATTTAAATTCAACCTGTGGTGAGTAGCCTCAGGTAAGAGCCTCTGTGGTGGGTCTACAGGAGATATAACAGGAAACAGAGGAGAAAAACAACAGTTTAAATGACCATACAAAGGTCAACAACACAAACTGTCAATACAAACAATTTAAAGTCAAAGAGAAAGTTTGTCTGTTAAAGGGACAATGCAGAAAACTAATGCATTATATAGTTTATCTCTGTGGTCGCTTCAGTCATCTAACAATGATTGAAGTAACTTCCAGAGCTCCAGTGTAACATTAATAAATGAAAGTATTTGACAGACTTTCATCTGAAAGAGTGAAAACAAGTCATCAGCTTGACATCAAATGTCTTCATGGCAGATGGAGTCATTTGCAATAATTTTTTTGTCCGGTTCAGATTTGTTTATGTCAAGATTTGCTGAAAGTGATTCATTGGGTTTAGACACACGCACGCACACACACATGCACACACACACACACACACACACACACACACACACACACACACACACACACACACACACACACTTGCCATAGAGCAGCACAGCCACTCCATCACAGTGATTAATAAACCACTTCATTCTGTGCAGGTTATTGAAATGTTGCACCATTTAAAATAAAGCAGAGATGTGTTGTCAGATGAGAGGTGAACAGAACTGGATCATGTCGCCTCACTGTCGTATTCACACACTCTGTAACTGGCATCATTGAAGACACATGATTCAAACTGTACACATGACTCTGCAGGAAGAAGCTCCTCAGTTCTGTGCAGTCTCTCGTCCCTTATCTGCTTTTCACTTGTCAGCCTCATCACAGTCCTGCTGTCCTTTCCACAGAAATGTACAATCTGATCATTGATATATTTATATCTACGTTTTTATATCTGGAGGTGTGGACCAGTTTGTTTCTCACCTGACACTTGGTGATTCTGTAAAACTATGTGATGAATGTGTCAAGATCACAAATGTCAGTGAAGATCCATTAAACAACAACAAACACTTGTATAATATTCTGTATTTATCTATTTGTTGTAGAGAACATGTGATTTCATTCTTCTACCCAGCTCACTCTCATTAAAGCCTCTCTGACAAACATCAGTGATGATAAATTAGCAAACAACCTTGTTAGAGAAAGACAGTGTGCAGAACAACAGTTTGTTGTCATGGTGATAATGACGGTAGATGTAAGTTTACTCTTTGTTTCTTTGTATATTTACCCTAAAATATAGTGTCGTGCCAGTTCATGATATCTCCACTGTATTTTCCATGTCATTAATTCATTAATGTGAATTTCATTACATGGTATGTGTGACCTTATTGTAGATTGTGAATGTTTATTTATATACTGTGTTTCAATCACACTGCTCATTTGTGTTTAGACTGGATATTAAATTAAAACTGTTTTTATTTAAACATGGCAGTGACATCACAGAGGCACAAACAAAGCTAAGGTCATATGGAAGCTTATAAAGCAACACAATGAAAACTCCAGTTTTGTGGCAGAGTCAGAGAAGATGAGACGCTGATTCTCAGAGACAAGTCAAGTCTTGTTTCATGTTGGAGTCAAATCTGCAAAGGCCACTGGTCAGGCAGATGCAATGTAAATCTTTTCTGCTTTGACAGCCTCACTGCATCTTTTTTTCATACATTATTCATGACACGACCACATGACATCAGATCTGTTCATGTGAGTGTGGACACCGTGTTTATCTCAGGCAGTGAAGCAAACAAACAAAAAAAAAAAAAACATCCCAGACCCGCTGCTCTGAACCTCTTACCCTTTACAGGACATATATGTTCACAGCACGGAAACATATCAAACTATCAACTCAGTGGAACATAAAGCACAAACATTAATAATGTTCCCCACATACAACTGTTTGTGATGATCGATTTGATTGTGGGCAGACGGCAGCTTGAAGAGGAAGATAAGAACCAGCCCTCATCCACACATCAATCATTGGAGAAGCAACATACAGTGAGTGGATGGTTGCTCCCAGTCAGCACCATGGACAGAGACAGTTCATCAGCTGGAGACAGAGCTGCTTTTTTCACTGCTGTAGATTACGCTGCCATTTATTCTGTCCTGTTTCATCATTGCTTTAAATCTTGATTTAATCACCACTGTGTTCTCTCTCTGTCCAGTGCAGTCTGGTGATAAACTGAAGCTGCAGCTGCATCATACCGGCCACTGTTGTAAGACAAAGTGCAGTGAAAGTTTCCACTTGTAACAAACAGACCAGAGAGCGATCTCTGACACATGAATATAGACCTCAAAGTTAAATATGTTCTGGACAGATGCTCCGGACTGAAATGATCCATAACTTCATGTTAAACTCACTTCAGCTGCATTGCTTTGTCTTTATGTGCTACACTGACATCAGTCGGTGATAAAATGTTGCACAGATGCAGTTTGAAATCGATCAAATCTCTGTAAATATATAAGTTAGTGGAACGTCTCAATACAGTTTGTGATTTAACAGCTCTGGACTTACACTGGATGCCAGTGTGTGAGCTATTGTCAGGTTGTGTCACTGTTGTGTTAGGTGTGAGGATAAGTATAACACAATTCTCCTATGTGCTGCTGTTTCACTGGGTCTGGTGCAGTAAGGGACTCTTCTGTATGAGATGAAGAACTCAGCAAATTCATAGCGTGACAGGTTTTGATTTATTACTGGATCATAATTCTCTGCTTCTGTGGGACCAATTATTGCGGCTGTGAACTAACATGTCCACAACCTGGAGCCTCATACATGTTCCTCAGCAAACTTTTAAGACAGAGAAAGACTAACACAAAGTGGAGAAGAGTTCATGCTGCTGCTCCTGTCAGCATCAATGTGCACTTTGCTTTTCTTCCTGCTCCCTTTTCTTAAAGCAGCTCATGTGTACATGTCTGTGTGATCACGACAGGGACAGAGGGAAGTGTTGAACCTCTACATCCCATCATCTCATACAGAGAGCACTGAACATCAGTGAGTGTTTATGGCGACCTTTGACCTCCCTGTATGAAAAACATCACAAATACAGTTTCTAATACAACTGTTAAAATAAAGGAAAAGTGTGAACATTCTACAAGTCAAATATACCTCGTTCCTCATTCATCCATCATCTTTAAAAATCTTTTAAAAAGTATGGATTTGGTGCTTCTGTCTCTGCTGAGTCACAAAACTGAATGAATTTGGCTTGATGCTGTTCCAGATGGTTTGTAAATCCAAGAGCCATTTGGCTTCTCTCAGCTGGTTTATAAATCTGGCTAAAGTTTAAAAAAAAAAAAAAAAAAAAAAGGTAAAATGACTGCTGGACAAAAAATGTTTTCTGGATTCATTGAAGCTGCAGCATGTGACTGGAGGTACAGAGCTTGATCAGACTGGAGTCAATACTGTGTCTGCATTGTGTCATTTGCAGAGAGCATGGAGAGGCTGTCCTGACTCTCCTGGTTGTTCTTAATGAGATGAAAATAAACTGGATGATGATTCATTAGCAGGATGAAATTGTCTTGACTGTATGTAGAGACACTGCCGACAGTGGAGATCTGTTTTACTTCATATTGGAAAACTGTTTCAAAACAAACCTACATCACTTCACCATGTTCTGTTTTGTTTTTTAGTGTTGAAGTGTGAAGACAGTTTTTCATGAGGCAGCTTCCTTCATCTCTCTCTCCCTCTCCCTCTCTCATGCACTGATGCACTGACCTCTGTCCTCCCAGTGAAGAACAAGTCAACAGGTTCACAACCTCATCCTCACTTGGTGACACAAAGACATGTCTGGAGGTTCATGCAGACGAGCCTTTAGTACACGCTGCATAATACCAGAGCCTGTAAGCTGTGATGAGGTTCACTGACATTTCAGCCACTTGACCTTCCAGATATCAAGAATCAGAGCACTTCATCGGGTGGATCGACAGCGCATTGATCTAACATCCTGAAATGATGACACCACATCACACAGCTCTCTGTCCACTCTGCACTTTGATCTCCAGAAGTGGATCATTTACAGTAGAGTTACAGATACTTCCTCTCTGGTGCTAATGACTCTTGGAGCTCTAGTTTCCTCTGCTGTTGGGCTCTGTCCTGGATAAAGAGCAGCTCTGTCTGTGTCTAGTGACTTCATCCCTGTGGTTTCCATCACAGCAGATCCTGACTGAATATATGTGACTCTACAGAGATTTTGATTGATGACTGCTTTGCACTTTTTATAAACTCTGCTCAACAAACCAACAAACATTGGTTTGTTTCAGTCTGATTTTCTCCAGGTCACATGTTCTGTTAATGAATCATTTCTCTGGAGGGCTACATCTGTCCCAGTCAGTATAAAGAGATGTTTCATGGATGGATAAAAAGACAGAGGATAGATGCAGAGAGAGAGAGTCAAGACTGCCTGATGGTCTCTGGTTCAGATCCAGTTTAAATGGTGGTGTTATTGTCACTGGGCTCTCTGGGCCTCTGATCACAAGCTTTAAACAAATCAGACTTAATGAGCTGAGAACAAGTCTGTATCTGCAAAAACATGAGAGTCATGACTTAACAGGAAATGAGACAATGATCTTCATCTCACTGCTGTAACCAGAGAGCCACCATTAACAGTGTCTATTCATAAGTGAGGAAGAGGAGGAGGTGAGAAGATGAGCAACAGGTGGATGAAGCAGAACAGATGGATTTATTGGGACTCGGTGTTCAGGCGTCTGGAACAACAACAGGCGAAGAAGAGCAGCAGGTTCGGCAGTTTAAAGTAATGAGCTGTGTCTTAGCGTGATATTAACAACCACCTTAAAAATGCATTTATGTCAACAGGGACATTTTAAGATGGAAAACTGTGAACACAATGTAAAAATGTGTATGTAATGTAAAAACCACTTTTCCAATGGTCCAATAATCAGCTAACGTCAGGGAAGCTAACAACACTTTGTCTGGAGACATAAACTCTGCTTCTACATCCCAGCAACAAATAACTTGTTTTTCAGCCTAAAGGAATGTGAACGCCACAGCAGGCCAACAAGAAATAAAGAAGAATGTGAGAGTGACAGGAATAAAACAGGGTTTGTTGCAAAAAACAACCAAAACTTCTACAGCAGCTTTAGGTATAGAGAAAAAACCTCAGTGTTCAACAAAGCAAAGCAGCTGAAGCTAACAAGAAACTGCAAGAAGCAAGACAGCAGCCGTGTTATTCAGAGGCCAATTATTTTGTCCCCGATCAGACAGTCTGGCTTCACCTGCTCACAGTCTGTTCTGGACGACAATAGACAGGAGCAGAGAGAGGACAGAAACACATGATGGAGCCAGTCCTACAGCTCAGGAGCTGCTCTGTGAAACTCTACCACTCATGACACATGACCTTTTGATTTGCTTTCCCCTGGAGGATCATCACAGACTCATCTCATCTGTTCGACCACACACATGGAGCCAAGAGATAAAGTCAGAGTCTAATAAATCTTCAGAAACTGTCACCGTGTGCAGCACTTCAGCATCCTGTCACTCTATGAACACAATCACATGGTTTATGACTGAAACATATCTGACTTCAGTAGAAACACTTTTATTGCACTGAGAAGAAGAAAGTGCTGCTGAAGTAATGAGCATCCTGAAAGTGAGAACAGTGCAGATAGTTTGAGCTGTACAGTGATTGTCAAACACACATCAGACTTCAAAGGTCAAACTTTTGAATATCATCATGAAAGATTCAAATTGTCTCTGTTTGGACATTTTCTAACTCCGCACCACGTCTGCAAGGTGACGACACGAACTCACAGACAGAGAGGAAGAGCAGTGATTCAGAAAGACCTGATGGACCTGATGAGTGACAGAGAATGACATCAGTGTGATCCTTTGACAAGGTTTCTTAATGCCACAGAGAACAACATCCCTGAGCTACACACACACACACACAAACACACACACACACACACACACAGGTGCCTGAGTCTCAAAATAACTTCTGACACTGGATCAATTCAAAGAGCCAACTTGTGCTGAGAAGATCTGACATTTGACACCATCCTGGTGTTGGTTATTAAATGCATCTGTGTGTGAGCTGCACAGAGTCACTGACACACGTCCTGTACGATGTGAATGTGGATCTGTCAGCTCGGAGTCACTGAAGCCTCAACAGAAAAGAAGAGAGGAGAAAGAGCTGACCTGCAGATCTGTAACCTTCCTTCTTCTGTTCCTCTGTTGTCTGTGTAACATCTTTACAAACACAATCTCACACCTACACATCTCTTGATGTTCCAGATACAACAGCACAGAGGAAGAGGAGGAAGAAGACAGGTCGATATTCTCCCTGCTGAACTGAGGCAACTTTATCAAGTGAAATTTACATTAAAATGACACTGATCACAGTCTGGCGCCTTCATCCCTGAGCTCTGCTGGGTTTAGTTCACCTCAGCCTGCTGGTGCTGCAGCTCCTCTCCTTTCAGACAGCTGGACTCCACAGTGCAGCGTCCTGCTCAACAAGCCACTGAGAATTAGTGAGTGGGTGTGAAGTATTATTTGGGCTCTGATGCTAGAAATCATTAGAAAAGCAGAATAGAAATCATTCAGCCAGCAGCTTCTCTTTTTCAGCCCGAGCTCCTCCTCTGGCTGTCAGACACACACACACAGCATCCTGCTGTTTCTGTTGACTTCAGTACCACTGAGTCAGTCTCAGAGTTGTGTGTGAGTGTGTGTGTGCGTGTGTGTGTGTGTGTGTGTGTGTGAAAGCTCAAACACACAGTTAGCTTCTGTCTCATCTGACTGACAGCAGCTGCTGCTGCTGCTGTGAGTGTGAGGAGACAAATCATCTCAGACCAAAGTGAATAAAGCATCAGTGTAGAAATAGTTGAATATAAAATGATCCAACACTGAACAGATTAGAAACTGTTCATGAGGAGGAGGATGCAAATGCAACACATGTAATTGTTGACGTTCATAAAAAGCAAAGAATGATGAAAGTGACAAATATCAGCGTACTGATCAATTTGTGATATTTTCTTTTCACTCATTCAACTGGTTTCATCAAATAACTCCTGTCTCCTGAATTCATCTCTTCTTGTTTGTATTTGATGCAAACACAGGAGCCTCTCTGTCATGATCCGATTTTCATGATAAAGTAGAAGACACATAAACCTGGAGATGATGTGATTCTGGGCCCAGCTGGTTTAAAGGTTCACTGAAAGTCAGTGAGTCACTGAAGCAGAACAAAATCAACACAATGTTGCTCCCGTTCATCATTTCCTCTGAGAGGCTGATCTCGTCACTTCCAGCCTCTCACTCTGGCAAACAGCACGATGTGATCATCTGTGTGCCACCGTGCAGAACGGAGGAGAGAAGCTGAGCTTCCACTCAGAATAATCTCCACTGAAAACAAACATCCTCCATTAAAGGAGAAAGATGCAGGATCTTTGTCTTTCTGTGCCTCTCGCTCAGGGTTCATCCCTTTCACATTTTCTCTGAGGTTTGATTATAATGAAACTAACTAAACTCCTACATTGTCCAACCTGATGGGTCCTGATCACAGTCACACCAGCAGATCTGTCCCACTGACAGCAACCACAGCTGGAAGCTACAAATTATCACCAGTCACAGTAGAAAGGATTCGACTGATGAGCAAAGATGAAAGTTGTCTGCACAGACACGTTCAAACATCCAGCAGCTCAGCATGAAGCTGATCAGGGACAAACAGAGCTGCTGGACTCATGTCACTGACACACACAGACAGGAAGTCAGAGAGAGGACAAGCTTCTGCCATTGGGGGGATTCATTCATGTCATATTAATACTGACTCTGAAATTCACCACACACATGCAGCTTTCTCCATATATATATATATATATATATATATATATATATATATATTATATAATACACACATCACAACGGTCCATCCTCTCTCTGGATCTAATGGATAAGTGTGTCTGAGCGTTATCCAGTCATTACTAATTCAAATGATTCACTATCTGGGCTTCTCCCATGATAACACTATCTGCCAAACTGCTCTCTTTATTATAGAAATTATGCAAACTGTATATGTCAACAAAAAGTGCAAGGTCTGCAGAACAGGAGCAACTGGCAGCCGGAGACCTTCAAGGAATCTGCATGAGAATAAAACTCAGAAGAAATGAATTCACAGTGTCCATGAAACCAAAACCCTGAGCAAACACTTTGTTCAGTCCTTTTCTCTTCAGCAGGTTTTGTTGGTTTGTGTCACTGCTGCACAATCAGTGTGAAGAAAACTCTATAAAACTGAATTCACTACAGCAGTGAACAGGAAACAGTTCAGTTTATCTGGAGGTTTTTGTCCCAGTCGAGCAAACACTGCTTCTGTGTGAGTTTGATGAGAAATGTAAAATACATCACTTTGTTCAATAAGAACATGCTGGGCTGTTCAGTGTTAACCTGCAATAGACTGAAGGTCAAAGGTCACATTTTATACAGATGTAACTCATGCAGAGTCTCGTGGTGAGGAAAACTTCTCCTGCTTCGTTTGTTCTAAAATATTTTTGATTGAAGATATTTTAAGAGGTTTTTAATAATAAGCTGTTTAAACTCCTCTAAGCACAGATTTCTGTTAATAGATGTGACTCTAATGTATTTTCCTCCAGCTCAGCCTGGTTAATATCATTAAAACAGTTTGGAAAGCAAACATTGAACAAGATGAACAGACCAGTTACTCAAGACTTTTGTTCCCATGGAAACTAATTCTGCTGTGAGGGGCCATATATAACTTGTTTACAGTAAATTCAATAAAGCTGCATCTATTGTCAGTCTCTCCCTCTCTCTACATGTCTCTCATCATCTATTCAAATCCATCACTCCAACTCTGCTCTGTTTGTTTTTGCTTCCTGTTTTGTTTTCTTCCCCCTGGACTTTTTATTTCCTACTCTGGGCGATGAGGAAAGTAGATCCAGCACTTTTCACAAGTTACAAACTCTGAGACGACAGGATGAGTCTCTAACATGAGAGATGCTGCTGTTGTAGCTGCTGCACGACTGGAAGATACCAGTGATTTCAGAATGAGAACAGCATCAACATGGCAGACTGTAAATCTCTCCACAGATCAGATTTTATTTTGAGGAGAGGATGGAAGGGGAGGACGGGGAACTCCTGAAGATACGTATCAAGCCTCATCACCTCCACTGTAGGACTCAGGGATCTTGCAGTGCCATTTATGGCTTTACACACTGCTCAGGTTTTCTGTTGCTTCCTCCCTCCTGCTGGAGGCTTCTTGGTTCTCCTCCACCTCACCACACAGTCTTAGTGTGTGCAGCCCTGCTTGTCTTGCTCTACAGTTGGATCAGGGAGAAAGAGAGACTGTGCTCGTTCCATCACATCATGTGCCTGTGTAGAAATGAACCTGTGTTAGTGTCTGTGTCTCACAGGAGAAACTAACAGTGAATCAAATAACAAAGACAAAGACTGCTGCCAGTCTAAAGTGACAGTGAGAATTTAGGAGCCTTCAGAGGTTGAAGACCTGACTGAAGGTGTTTTGTTTTCATTCAAACATCAAGGACACATTCAGTTGCCTCATGATGAGGTTGGTTTTCACAGTCACTCTCATTTTCAAATATATTTCATGCATGTAGCGACAAAAGAGAAAGGGACACAGAAATGAGTTTTCTGTAAGGCCACTGCAAAGTGCTGAATAAAACATCCTGTGTCACCTGAACATGTGGCCCGCTCTCTCTCTTTCCTTCATCTAGCCAGTCTCTCTCCTCTGGGACTGAGTCAGGGCAGCAGAGCCAGTTTGTCATTTTAAACCTGCATCAGTGTCTGTGCCAGTCTTGTATCTCACCTCTGGGACAGATTCTGGCTCTTCGCTCCCTCCCTGTTCCCATCATGCCCTCTCCTGCTGTGACTGGCTGCTCCTGGTCCGTGGCCATGGCCACAGGCTGTTAATGCCAGTCAGCTGCTTCAGCGGTGGGAATATTTCTACCAGCCAGCTCAGTAACCTCTGGCAGTGAGGCAGTGTGTGTGCAGCAGTGTGGGTGTGTGACCTTGGCAGTGGATTGTGTTGTGTCGCTCTCTCCTGGCCTCCTGCCTGCTGTGTCTCTCTTAACCTCTTTGTGGGTCACGTTCACTCCTGGAGCTTCTCCTGACTCTGTCAGCACGACACATGACATTAACACAACAGACCCTGATGTCACACAACCTGTGGAGAGTGAACCTTGTGTCACTGTGTCTCAACTCACTGCAGTAACACAACTGACAGTAGACTGAGAGGGAAATATTCAGCCCCTCCACATAAAAACACAGCCAACAACAGCACTGTTTTCTTTTTCATACCAGGATCAATCATGATGTAGAAACATATTGTAGAAAGAAATAAAATGTGGCATCAAGCAGTGAGAGCAAAGTCCCTATCGAACATCAACACAGACAGACAGAGCTGAGGTTGAAGAATCTTTAGCTCCTTGTGTGGTGACAGAAGAAATAAACTCCTTTACATTTTATCGTGAAACATTTCATTGCTCTTTGCTAAGACAATAACACAGACAACTGAAACCCACAAAGCTCCAGGGAACTATAACTGAACCAGGAACAGCTCAGCAAATGATGTTGTACTTCACATCATTTAGTTCATCAAACAGCTCCGAGCTAATTACTTTAGTGGGTCTTATGGGAAGGCCACAGTGCACTGCTGTAGATCAGCATCAGACAACAGAGGGACAGAGTGACCGTGCCCCCACCCCTCAGACATTATCTCTGTTAGGAAGATCCATTTGATGGTCATCTTCACAGAGATAATGAGTGGAACTGGTGACAAATGTGTGTTTTTGATTCACACTGATGTTTGAAAGCTGCCAAAGCACAATTCTAGACCAGGACCAGAGCCAGAAGGAAAGAAGAAAACTGATCCAGTTCTGATCCACTTTTACACTTTTACCAGCTAATCGCACCTGGTCACTTCAATCACTGGTATAAGGGAGGTTTCCCTATCTCATCTATTTTATGATTCAGAGAGGAGGGAACCATCTTAGAAAGTGCAGGTGAAGCCACTTGTGAAGTGATGGGATATTTTCAGATCTTAGTAAAACTGTATCCCTGAATTCTTATCTTTTAAATTTACAAAACCATGATACATAACAGCCCTGTGGGTCAGTGACTGCAGTCTGAAGCATCAAAAATCCATCTGGTCTTTATGTCACACTGCTTATTTTCATCAGGCTGATATCATGGTTAATGTGGGGGTGAGTCCTCTGTTCAATAAGGAGACACGCATCAACATCTCAGCAAACACAAAACAGATCAACAACAAAAACACCTTAAAGCCAAATTCAAAGACCTGAAGTACTGCTGTGTACAATAAGGAGGCCGTGGTTACAGGTCTCCTTTTTATAATGAGCAATAACATGAGCATGAGTCAGTGTCAAAGCAAGACGTCTGAGAACTAAACTGCAGTCGAGCAGCAACAAGGACAAAGGATGAAACGACTGAGGTTCAGCACCACGGTCAGCTCCTCACATAACACACAGAGAAGCAGCAAATCCACACAATGAGAATCACATAATAACACAGACACACACACACACACACACACACACACAATTTTAACCAAATGTGTGATGTGTTTCTGTGGTGAATGACCATATAAATAACTTCCAGTGGTTACTTTAATAAAACATCTGGTCGATAAGACGCCAGGAAGCAGCAAAGAAACACAAAAGCATCAGAGCAACAATCCTCACTGAAACCAGGAACAATGAGGCAGTACATGATGCAGCTGCAGACAAGCAGTGTAATGACACACACTGCAAACGTGAGCAGCCTGCCAACCCAAACAGCCACTAAAGAAATCTAACAGCTGCAGATTCTCTCCCTTGTCAGCGTGTGTGTCTCCTCACAGTCCAGAGACCTGCAGGTTCAGTGCAGTCCGGGTCATCCTGGAAGACAGCCTGGATAAGTTCATTACATTTTGGGTCCATCTCAGTCCTATGGACAGAGAGGCAGTATGGAGAGTGCATTAAAGGTAACAACAGTTGATGTTCTTCCTGGCTCCTCTGTAGCCCAAAACTAGGAGCTGAAATCATCAGACTTGTTCACCATATATAAAAGCACTGGCATCATTCACCTCAATATGAAGAGGTTTTGGTGAATCCCTGCTGATCCACCTTTTCATTGCTATTTACTTCTCTAATATGCTGCTGGTAAAGAAAACTTCTCTGCACGCAGACTAAAAGTCTGACTCCGAGCTGGTAGAGAAGGAGTCAGTTTGCAGAAGCGTCCCACTAAATGTCTAATATGCTGCTGAGGTCCTGACACAAAGGGGAAGTGAGTCTGGACAGAGTCATGATCTAAAAAATATGAGAGTCATGAGAGTTGTACCACTCTCAGCGCTCTCTCTGGACACCGAGCTGCCTGAAAGCAGGTGTTACCCTCAGCATCTTCAACAGGTGAGATCTCACCGACAGAACAGTGCAGTTTATTTCCTTTGGTTAGAATCAGGCTTTAAAAAGTCAGATTTCTGCATCCGTTCTGCTCATAGTTCACGCTGGAGTCTCTCTCTCTCACACACACATACATCCAAAGACACATAGGATATCTCGTTTCCACTCTGCTAAACTGCGGCTGTCTAATGTGTTTTGTGTTTCTTTGGTGAATTACCATATAAATAACTGCCACTGTTATCAGGGTTCATTTTAAAAAGCCTGTGGTAAGAAGAGGAGAGAGAGAGAGAGAGAGAGAGAGAGAGAGAAAGAGAGAGAGAGAGAGAGAGAGCGAGAGAGAGAATACCTGACTCTTGTTAGAGGGCAGCAAAACAATCTTTCTCTCCATCTCATTAGACAGTCTCTCCTTCTTTATCTGTCTTGTGTCTTTGTCCTTCTCTCTCACTTCCCTCTGCTCTTGAAATGCAAGTCTATGACGTCATTTCAAGAGAAAGTCACTTCAGTAAATCATGAACTGGAAATAAACTGAGACACTGGACAACCTTGATGAACCAGAGAGAGAGAGAGAGAGAGAGAGAGAGAGAGAGAGAGAGAGAGAGAGAGAGAGGAGGACAAACAGGAAGGATGGGGCAGAGCAGGGTGAGAAACACAAAGAACTGATGACAGAAGTGTCCTTTCTCTCTGTGATCAACATTAATTTCCTCGACGAGTTGACTCATAAATCTCCTCTGACCTCCAGATCTGCTCAACTCAGTCACCACTTCCACACAAACACTCTGAAGAACATGCACCTGGTAACTGAGGTTTCTACCTTTCTTCTCTGTATTTCTTGTCTTTCTTTTTCATCTCTCAGGTCTGAAGCTGCTTGTCCACACACACTCAAGAAATGTGTTTCATGTGCCTCAGTGCAGTTTGACCTTCTCTGTAGGTGGAGGGCTGGAGATTTACCAGAGATATTAAACGTCTCCAGTAAGAATATCAACTCGCTGTCATTTTTCAAACACTGACAACACAACACGTTTTACAAACAGTGATACGTTAATTGCAGATTAAAATATTTACAACATGAAAAAAACATTTGTCTGGATTGGAAGACAACACTTTATATTCTCAATGAAAGTCAGAATATTTGTGACAAATAAATGTATCAATAAATAACCAAAGGTTGATGCTGGTGTCGGTGTGTATAATCTGAAGCTCAGTGGAGTGGAGGATTGTGAAGAGCAGCTCCCAGCAGCTCTCACACATCTTCCTCCAGCACCGACTCAAGGTGGTTTATGGGAAAAAGAGATTCCATATTCCTCTTCATCCTCTTCGCTCTCTGAATATTTCTGAAGTGTGTTGCAGAGCATTTGATGTGTGAAATGTGATTTATAAAGAGAGATTGATTTGGTCGGCTTACATTTCAAAATAGAGTGTGAATAAAAGATTTTGAGCAGAGGAAATAGGACTGAACGTTCATGGATGACTGGATTAGTGAATGGGCTCTATGGAGTCTCTCTATAATCATACTAGTGCTCGGTCCACAGGACAGGCCTCATGTGGAAATCACTGCTCACTACAAGTGGCTCTCTTTAATAATGCAGATACAGTTGATCGACTCTGGAAGGACTTTAACATGATTCAAATGACAAACTAGAATGACCTCCTCTGGATGTTTGCCTCCACGACTCAGACTACATCCTTGTTCATCCAGTCATATATATATTAACCATTTGTGTGAAATTTTGTCATAATTGCTGTGTGAAGTCTTGAAAAATGGCAAAGAAGTGTTTTGTGAGGTCACACTGACCTTGACCTTTGACCTTTGGCCACCAAAATCTATTCACTTCATCCATGGCCGTCATTATTTCTCATCACATTAGTCCAACAATAGTTCACTAAAAGCCACAAGCTCACTGAGCCGTGGAGGCTCAATGGACTGAACTGACACAACATTGATTTGTCTTCACAGGTTCAGCTTCACATTAGTGTGAGTACAGCCACTGTGCTATTAGCAAATAAAGCTGCTATTTATTATATATAAATAAGAGACACAGTGAATATAATATAGAAGCACAGCTCAAACCGTCAACTCTGAGGCCACAAAGACAAATGTAAATGAGCTGAAGACAAGTGGATGGTTTCTCCATATTCCCTCTGCTCTCTCCTCACAAACTGAAAGGTCTCACTGAGTTTCTCTCTGACATGAAGGAATAACTAAGAAACTGTAACATATGCAAATTGAAAAGCAGAGGCAAAGCTGTGAGATTTCACTCTAACATCCCATTAAAGTCTATGATTTACTGTGAGTATTACAACCTGTTGGAGACTGTGGATTTGGTTGAAGCTCGTGTTCAACCTGAAACCAGCTTCATTACAAACATTCCAAACACCTGCCTGATTCCCCAGAAATATAATCCAAGCTGTAACAGTGAAGCAGCTGCTGTAGCTCAGGAGAACTTCTGCCGCTTTACATCACTTGGAGAGTTTGTCCCCAGCTCAGTCTGTCAGGGAAAGAGTCTCTGCAAAGTTCTGTCACGATGTGTAAACTTCTACCAGACATATACATTCTGCACTGAAAAATGGTTTCAGCTTATTACACTGAGCCTTTACTTCATAATGACGTCTGTTATGCTGCATTCACTGTAGAACTACCTGCTCCTGATCATCGGCTGCAGCTTCTGCACAGAGAAACACTTGTCTCCAGGGGAAATTTACAACCAGCTGCTGTACAGTCGTCGGTTTCTTCAGACTCGACAATATCTTTGTTCAGATGACACGGAGAGAAAAGACAGCAGAAGAAACAAGGCGAGTTTTTTCATGTGACCACAAACATGTTGTTCAGCACTGCACGCATCTACAACAACTGACTTCTTCTTCTATCTCCTTAAAGCTACAAGACCAACAAGAGTTGAAAATCAGCAATAGCTATAAACTCTGTGTACAACACATCAGTTTCATGCTTTGTATTGGAACAATGTTAAATTGCATTGTCCCTATTAAATAAATAAATAAAATAAACTATATTTTCTCTTAGGTTTTAGGGAATAGTTTTTTTCTATTGTTGTTTTTTCTGCCTATTATTATTTTTTATGTGTATAATCGGTGTTGTTGTTGTGTGCTGAGATGCTGTTGTGTCAAATATACTTCAAATCAGTTTGATTTGATTTGATGCATTTGTTTCTAGTATAAAAGTCGATATCTAAACAAAATATAAGCAATTTCTCTTTTCTTTTTCTGAGATATAATCATTGTTTTATTCTCTCCTCAGATGGTTTCCTTTTTGTCAAATGGAAATAAGGAAGAACTCACACCAGCAGCAGAACTTAATAAAATACAAACATCAATGTTGCCTTCAAGCTGGAAACAAAGTCACTTCCTGTCTTTGAAATTTCAAGCAGCTGTGTTATGTTCCTCCAGCTTTCTCTTTCTATTTCAAAACTTCACTGTGAATTCATTTCTGATGGTTTCATCATCAGAACACGGAAGAAGATTTCCAAGTCAAAAGAAATGTGACTCATACTTAAGAGCACTGTTGGCTCAGACACACTGAACATTATCCAAATGCATCTTATTGTTAAGTCATTTGGCAGCGAAAGCACAAAAGCACAAACATGTCATTGGAATAAAAACCTGTTAAATGAAAACAGCACTTTAATAAAAACAAAAAACAAAAGTTACAATGAGATGTAACAATATGTTCTTACAGACAACACACAACACATTTTTAAACACAGGATACACTCACCTGTTCACACAACTGACCTGATAGCATAAGATGGTCGAACCCTGATGAGCATCATCACATCCTCTTCAAACAGCTGTTTATCTCTGCCTTCAGTCAGAGAGCTCAGTCAGATCCAACTGCAAACACACTGAGAGACTAAAGCCACAGCCGCTCCTCTTCTCAGACACCACACATTTATTATCTAAGTTTCTGAGGAAGCTGCTCCTGTCCAAGACTCAGATCACGACCTACCAGAGAAAACCCTGCTGTATGAGCTCAGTGGTTCGAACCCCAGGCTCCTCCAGGCCGCGTGTCAAAGTGTCCTTGTGCAAGATACTGAACCCCACGTTCCCCCGATGGCTGAGTGTGATGAATGAATAGGTGAATGTGGCAAGTGTTGTAAAGTGCTTTGAGTGGCCAGTAAGACTAGAAAAGTGCTGTATAATGCAAGTCCATTAGTCCTTTTACCATGAGCTGAATATTATGGTTCAAGATGGAGCCAGTGCGAGTTGTTTTGTTTAATATTGAAATATTCTCAGTAGACAGTAAGAGTTGCCTTCAGGTGCAGTTCGGAGAGTCTGGTCAACAGTTGTACAGATGTGACTCTGTCCTGTGGGTTTGAGGCTGTGTACTTTACCAGATACAGAGAGTGAGACCCTCTGTGTCTCCTGATGACATTCAAGTGGTTGTATAAACACATGGAGTTATCTGTGATGCTGCCTGTGCTGCTGACTCTCACGAATAAAACAGGTTTCAGGTTTCACCATCCTCTTCTGCTCTGAGGTCTCATCACTGTGACAGCCGTCAACAGAGAAACAGTCAGTGCAGCGTTTTGTGGTTGATCCACATTGTGGAGCTAGAGACTGAAGGACACTCTTAGACGCAGCACAAAGTTTAAACAGTTTTCACTAATTTCCATTTTGGTTTGAAAATCAGTTTCTGATGATTTCCTGGGCAGAGCTCCCACTGGGACGATGGTTTGTGTGTTAGAAACAAAGAAGAAATTGTTGTTCCTTTTCATGTCTGGGAGAGTGAAGGCTTTCACTGCTCAGATGTTGACTTGACATCCAAAACAATCAGCACAGGAGGTGAGTATAATGAAAGTTACCATCATTGTTCTTCTCAGTCTGTGTCGATCTCCTGTGTAGTTGTGTTCTATGGTTCCTGTTACTGAGGCTTGTTCTCTCAGCCTCCTCCTGCTGTTTTTATGCTGCTGTTCCTGCCCTTTGTCTGTGTGATACAGGACTTGAGGAAAAACATTTAATGTGCTTCAACAATATTGTTAATAACACTAATAACACGAATAACACGAATAATACTTATAATACTTGACCTACCAAACTGAAAGTGACCCGTCTTCTTTTGTTGGGATGCAGCTGTTTCAGAGTCTCAGTATCAGTGTCATTGTTCTGTGTGTTCAGCTTTTCTGTGATATTGAAAACCTATGCAACATTTTGACTGAGTCACTGTGACAGGAAGAGATTTACCATCAGCAGCAACGAGAAGAGGCTCAATAACTGACAGTGGTTCAGATCAGACTGAGGTCTAATCTGAGCTGGACCCACAAAAAACCCTGAAACAACTTTGGAATAAAGAAGAATGATCAGTGTCTTCAACAGAAACTTTGAAATTAAAACTGATCCAGGCAAAAAAAATTATTCCAAGTTAAAAAATCTCAGTTAATAAGATCTTCGACATCAGTATTAAAGACGTTTAAAGACTCACTGAAATACTTGTCACTAGATAAACTACAATAAAGAATATTTCATTCTTTACCTTATTGTTTAAATTATGAGCAGAACCTTCTACACTGTAGAACAATTGGGATATCAAGGCTGAATCAGGTGATTACAACTGGCAGGAAAATTTTTCTATGACAGAAATCTGTTGATTTTACCAACATTTTCATCTGCTACTTATCTGTCAGCTCACAGCAAAACACAGATTTATATGGACAGCAGGAAGAAATGAGTTTTGTGTGATAAGACAAACTGAAGCAGACTGAGCAGATGTGGATCTCTGATCATCTCAGTGAATCAAACATTCAAAATCACAGCAGCATTTTCCCATTTTGCCTCTGATCTTTATCTCTGCCCTCGACTACTATTGAGCTTCTTAACCGGTCTCTATACGGCCTCTGAACATGACACTTTCTACCTCCCATATTTCTCAGCCTCTGCTGCCATTTACCACCACACTGTGTTTCTGACCTCAATACATTTTCTGCCAGTTTCCAGATTCCTCTGCCTCGACTGACCTGCAACCGAGACAATACAGAACTGTGTTTATTTATATCTATTCACGCTGCATAAAACTGTTGGAGCTGGAGAAAGAAAAGGATCAAATCACTGTGTGGAATCTGCAGAAAGGCCTGAAGTAAGGAGGAGCTGTTTGATTGTCTCATTGTGTGAAATGGTTGAACTATGCAAATCCTCTTTTCGACAACACAGAAGTCAAATCATCACATTAGTGATTTTGGATTAAATTGCAGATCATTTGCCCCATAATCTTTACCTTCCACTGTTCCTGTTTCTCTCTCACGCCCTGTGAAGGTGAAGTGCAAAGCAGCTGCTAATGAAAACTACATTCTGTCATTTGTCCTAATTAATCAAATGAAACATCAGGAGAGGAAGTCTCTGGTCCCCTGATGAGGAGGCAAATATGAGGATCAAAGTATTCAGGCAGCTCTTTGAAGAGTATAGTTCCAGTTACATAACATAAAAAAGATCTTTAGTTTGGTTTCAGGTGCTGGGCAGATGCTGTTTTACAGAGAACAGGAGAGTCACTGTTCTTAGTGAAGCGAACAGTGTCAGCCTACTGACAGAAAGAGTCTGGGAGTTTGTACCAAGATGATTCTGATGAACCAACTTCACTATTTAATGAACAGACAAGGTTCTGGTGACAAAACTAGTAAATCATAGGAGGACATCATCAGTGTAAAGGAGGTGATCATGTAAGAACAACATGACAGGTGGTGTTAAATGATACACCCTGACATTCTGATCGAACTCACAGTTTATCTGTAAAAGGTCTAAGAAAAGACGACAGGCTGATCTCACTAACATCTTGTTGTTGTCAGTGGCTCTCCAGCTCTGAGGCTGATTCTCTGACAGCTCAAAGACGTCAGACTCACTGAGGCTGAACCTACACAACACTTCACCTGTTTACAGCTGCAGCCAGAAGAAGGAAGACAGAGACATTTTTATCCTCCAGCTTGTGATGTAAAAACTAAAACCAGTCAGTAAAAATCACTGATCTCCTCACCTCAGAGGACGTCTGTGGTAGAAATACATGTTGGATCTGACCTCTGACACACTAATAGTACTTATATTCTCTGTATGTGGTTGTTTTGCTCTGCCAGGGTTCAGCCTATAAAATATACAACAACCGGATAAATAACAACGGTCTCCATCTGACTGGGTCATTACTAGAAAACTGGTGGAGATCCGCAGTGAAGTGTTACTCACTGTTACACACATATGCGCACACACAGACACACAAGCTGCTGAGCAGTGGAAGATGGAGAAGACTGAGGCACAGATAGAAGGAGGAAGCAGAAAAAGCTGCTGAATGCCAGATGTAATGAAGCTCTGAGTGACAGACAGAAAATCTACAGCTGTCATCTCTCTGCATCTGGGAAGAATCTCCCACCTCAGGAGTTTCCAGGATCAGGACGGCAGAGAACTCAGTCAGGGCTGTGTGCAGACACTGGGCAGTCATTTCTACCATGTGAAAAAATACAAAGTATTATTGTAAGTTAAAAAGCAAACTTCTCATCACTCTCTGTGAGAGGAAATATCCCAGCAGCACCTTAAAATTCAGGACAGACACAAGCTCGACATGGGCTGAATAAAAAGAGGACAAGTGGTTGAGTAAAGATCAGAGAGGAGAACAAAGAGTTTACAGCACTAAGTCATAGTGAGTGGAGACTATGGTTAAGCAGTCGGTTTATCGTCATCTGCTCTTTGATGAAAGACCAGTGGTATCACAGCTAATTTTTCACTGAAACATTCATTCATCTTCAGGCTCTTACTTAGATTCAGGACACGAAGCTGAAACACAGAGCATTTGTCACAAGACAGTGAAACACAGAGAAACTTACAGAAAGTGGAACAATGGACGGAGGCTGGAGAGAATCATCTACTGCTGATGTCTAATTACAAACGTGAAAGTAACAGAATAAATATTTCATACATGGACCTAATTTCTCTCTTCCTGCACCCTGTCACTCTCTCTCTCTCTTCCCATCATTTTCCCCTCACACTTCCCCCCACCCACCCACCCTGGTACTTCACACCCTGCAGGCAGCCTGCCAGCATCAGTCGAGTGTTAAAGTGAATCCAATATGCTTGGTCAGAGTGTACGCTGGTCTAGGTAGTGTGTTCCTGTGGGAGACAAAAGAAGCTAATTGATTCAACTCTCAGCTCCCTGAGATGAGCCAAATCAGCTCGATTAGCACAGTCATGGCTGGAGAGAGGAGAGATCTGTGAGGTCAGACCATGGACATGAAAAAAGTCTAGACTAAATAAGACTGTCAGCTCCAGTCTGCAGTGTGGAGCATTTTGATGCTAAATTCTAAAATGTTGCTGGAAGCTGCCAAAACTGTGTATCCTCACACTATCATACACACACACACACACACACACACACACACACACACACACACACACACACACACACACCAGGCAACAGATAAATAATTTGATTCTGTCAGAGTTATAGCAATAATCTGACAGATCTCTGTGAAAATGTGCACGTGCCACTCATCCAGCTCACATCTGTTAGGTTTGTGTCTCCAGCTCACTCAGCGCTGGTGGTTTGTTTGCACACGGGACAGTTTGACATTTCGAGCCTGCGAGAAACACAGATTTTGAGATGCGCAAGTCAGAAATCACAATCACCAGGGTCCCAATGATGTCACAACAAAACCAACATTACAGTTAGTCTGTTTAACCACATGACGACACTTATGAACTCTAATGTCTGTTAAAATGGTGCTGATGTCTGCAGTGAAATGAATAAAAAAGGAGAAAGGGACACTGGGGATCCAAACATCGTATAATCAGAAGTAACGCATGACATCCTTTAATCAGATGTGAAGATGTATTATCTTCAAAAGTAAAGTACTATCCTCTGGAAATGATGCTAAGCTACTGTTCTGTGTGGATCTACAGCACACAACAATATGATTTGTCTATTATCATACCACAGTGACATCATTTATACAATCATTTACTGTGTATTTATTATTTCTACTTGTTCCAGGGCTGCTGGGAAATCAAAGCGTGGTAATATTTTCCATCCTCAGTTAAACACACAATCAAATATTCATTAATGACTACCAAATGATTTGTAACCCATTAATAATTAAAGAGGGTCCCTGCAGCCCTGTTTACCATCGCGTGAGAGAGTGCAAGGGGTTGTCAGGCACTAAACCAGCTTCCTCTGCTTCTTGCTGATGATCTCTCAGGCTCCACTGCAGTACAGAGGCATCGCGGTTACAGTCAGCAGCAAGCTGGAAATTGTCAACAGCAGCTCTGCCATCGTTGGCAGCATCCATGCAGGAAATATTTCATCACCCCAGGCTGACGGCATTACACTGTTCATTTGATCCTCTGCTTACAGAACAATGGTCTTGGCACACGCTTGACCTGGATCAAAAGACTTCCTGTCTTGTGGGTAGGTGTTTGTTAACCAAAGCTGTGGAAACTCATTGTCTGTCCACTTATGTCCAGGACATATCCACATGTTATTAAACAACAGTGTAATGGATAGTGTGACTGTCAGGCTGGAAACATGAGGCTACATTTAGGCACCGCAACACTCACAAGTTAAAGAGACTATTTGGAAGTTTTCTCAAAATGTGGTTTCTTGCTGGGACCCGACGGTGGTGACTGTCGCTTGATAAGAGCTTCAGCCATTGTTGTATTTACAAGACAGGGTTTATAATACGCCCCCTCTGAGCAGCGCTACATCTTCAGGGCACATTGGAGGCTACAGTGAGTGAAACCTACATATACCTCCTTTAATGCTGAAGGAGTGGAAGTGCAGCTAAATCTAGTATTCACACTGTATCTGTTTCATTCTGTCATTAGCTGTGAGCTTTATGTAATGGTGAGAGTCAGTACAAATAAATGCAGAAGTCTACACACTGCGGATTCTCCCAGGATGTTAATGGGTAATTCCAATTAATTTTTTTACGACCAGCCAATCTGTTATCTTTGCTTTATCCAGGTTATTGCAAAAATTAAACAGGAGATATTTCAAACACACATGCTGACATGTGTATTTTCTTAAATGAAGGATGATATGGATGAATTAATTTACACTTCTTTTCAGCTTTAAATATGAAGAAAACAGCAATAAAGATACAGCAATGAATGAGAAGTAGTTGTCCTAATCTAAACATGGTCATGGATGGGGGACGGGAACATGCCTGTGATTTCACATGAAGGCCTCTGCAGAGCAAATACACATTCAGTGCACAGAGCCAGAACTGCTCCAGCTCAGCTGTAACATTAAATAGGTTTATGTCATTTTATTGGAGCTCCTTCTGTCACACTGATTTCATTGCCTTCCTCAGACAGAGACAAGCTTATACACAGTTTCATGCTTGATCTGAACTTAATTTACACTTACAGCTTTCAAACTTATCATCAAAAAAAAAAAAGAGACAAAAAATCTGAAATTAAAGCTAAAAGTAGAAACAGAATCAAAACAAAAGGTGGATGAAATCAGGAAATAAGCCAGTGATGTGAAAATGACACCAGAGCCTTTGTCACAGCAGAGAAGCACAGGTGGAACTATTCACACTAACAGTGTCCCAGTGAGCCATGACAGTGATCCAGCTTCTTGTGTCGTGTGGCAGTTGAAACTGCAGTGAATACATATGTGATGAAGGATCCACAGGTTGATATGGATCAAACTAAAGAACAGTGCCAGTAACATCTTAGCTCATTGTAAATCCACACACTGATGCTTTTGGTTTGTTCAATCAGTAACATTTTCAGCTCTGAAGACTGAGCTGTGTGAGCTTTACTGTCTGCAGCCTCTTTTGTACAACTTTGTAATGTTTTCGCTTGAACTGGATGATTTCAAAGGATTTTCAATGAAGTTATTTTTCATGCTGCTGAGAGGCGTTTGAGAAAAACACTGACACTCAGCTACAAGGAAGCTTCTGTGTAATTAACAATGAACTCTGAAATTTCCCACGTTATTATTCTCCTTAGTCTGACAATATTTCAGCAGCAGCTTTGATCAGAGTTTTTCTCGAGGCATCTGGATCAGAGTCGTCCTTGTGGAGACACTGATGAACACTTCAGCTGCAGCTCTGGATCATCGCTGACACTGTGCAGGGGAATGACAGCAAATTATCACACAACCACACCATGTACTCAATGCAGTGTCTTTGTAGGGTTTCATACTAATGGTATCTGCAGATTTGGTTTGGTCGAAGATGCTGATCAGTTGTTAGTTTTTCAAAAGGACAAAGTGAGCAGGAAATCTGCCTCTGCTGAGACAGTTTTGTCCTCATGGACTCACCTGTGCTGCATTTTGACTATTCGGAGGTGATGCAAGCTTCTCCTGCAGGATAACTGTCCTCACTTGCACTGATATGGTGATGGGCTGATGTTAGTTGGATGGATTAATAGATTTGGTATTTCAGCAGTTTGGCTGGTGGACTGGACAAGATCTCAGTGTTTTGCTGCTGCACCTTCTGTGTTCACTGGTGCTGCTCCTGAAAAGCTCAGATGTTACACTACAGGAACTTTGTCTAAATCTTCATACTACTTCTCCACACAATAGAAATATAAATGCACTCAACCAAAATATAAGTGCAACACTTTGGGTTTTGCTCCCATTTTTGATGAGTGAAATTAAATATCTGAGACTTTTTTTTCTAAGCAGACAAAAGGTTTATTTCTGTCAAATGTTGTTCAACTCATAAAAACTGGAGTAAAAACAAAAGTGTTGCATTTATAACATATTTCCTATCTCTGTATTCTTTTTACATTCAGACTTGTTGAGGCCACTTAATAAGAACACAATGTGGTTAAGAAATGACAGAACAGTGATGAAATGTATTTTCTAAATGACAAACACTGAATAATTCCGCACTTCTCCAAGAGCTCCGTGTACAGCAGCAGGGAACATTTAGCATCAGTTAATGTGTAAAGTTGGACGACTCTGGGCCGAGTCGTGAATTATTCAAATAGATAAAGGTTGTGTCGCTGTGCACCTAGAAAAATGAAACCTGCTTTAATCATGTGGAAAAGAAGTAACAAAGGAAAAGTTGCTCCAAGCAAATATTCTACTGTGTTAGTGCAGACGAACGTTCAGACGTATATTCTTTATTTGTTTGTTTTCAGTTTGCTGGTTAAACATATTTCACTGGTGACAGCAGAAACAGTCAAGAATAAAAGAAGCAAAGTAAAGTTGAAGATGAAATGAAATCAGGAAATAAAACTGATGTGAAAATGATACCAAATCCTGTCACAGCAGAGAAGCACAGGTGGAACTAACAACACTAACAGTGTCCCAGTGAGCCATGACAGTGATCCAGCTCACACAATAACCAGGGAACCAGGGCCATGGAGGCGGGACACCTAAATGAACTGCAGCCGTCGTTAATGTCATTACATCTGCTCTGACAGCTCAAACTGTCTGCTGTGAAGACAGCTGTTACCAACAACAGCTTCTGACTCGTTTCGTGTTACTGTAATAAGTGTAAAGAGAGAAAAGAAATCATAGCACACAACTGACAGAGAGAAATTACATGTGAACTTTCATTAACATTAACATTAAAGAACTGTGTCAGCACTAACATCTTAATTAGCACATAAATCCACACATTGATGTGTCCATTATAACTTATATAGAGTTTCAATTTCCCTCCTTTCACATTTCCAGCACTGAATGTCTTGCTGTGTGTTCATCTTTCTCCATCACTGCTGTAGAAGTCCAGCACACTGACTGTGTTTCAAGGGCAGATGTGTTCATCTTTCTCTCTGTGACTCTCTTCTCTTCCTCCTCCTCCTCCTCTCGGTCTTGTATAGGTCTCATAGATGTCTGACCATGACAGCCTGAAGTGTATATCTGAAGCTCCACAGCACAAACCTTTTAGCTTTGACAAACTGTCACAGCATCATTCTTCATGCAGCTCACAGACATCGAGGGTTTCAACATGGAGGCTGAGAATGAGAGGAGGCTGTACAGTGACTAAATCTCTCTCACTCCGTCTTTTTGTTCCCCTCGTCTCCCTTTGTGTGTCATATGACCTCTCTCTCATGGCCTGTTAAAGTCATTGCTGGTATTAAACACCATGGCAACATAAAATGCCACCCTCATGATAACTACTGGCATTCAATTCAATTTGAAATATAATGTGTTCTTTAAATTACCAACCCGGGGCTGTTAATTCTAATTCCACCTTTAGACAGCACACGTCAACAATGCAGCGAGGAAAGAATGCAGAAATGAAAGTTAAATCAAACAGCCGGTCAGATCCATAGTGTTTGTTTATTCTTTGATCAGACAGATCTATATTGAAATCATAATTCTGTAAACATTTGGAGTTGATTTCATTGACTCTTCTATATGTATGTGGAGACTTAGAGCAAGAATCCAGTCTGCATGTCAGCTGAGATTTCATAGCCTCAACTTGTTGTCCTCCATCACACAGACTCATCTGAAACCAGCATGAAAAGAGGATCCAGACATTTACACATAGACATAGTCACTTCATATTCTGACACGAAATGTTCCTGATTGACTCAGGATCATTTAACTTGTCTCATTTTAACTCAACAGTAAAGCTGTCATTGTATTTTCTGTAGTTTGTCTGAAGGGAAAAAGACTCACTGAATTACTAGAGACAAAAGAAAAGAGGAAGAGTTCGAGCTTCCCTCGTAGTGTCAGAGGGTGTGTGTGTGTGTTTGCAACATGGATGCATATCTTTGATAAGGCTGTTCAACATCCCTGGGCTACACAACATGAAGGGCTCCTGGTCCTCTGGGGCAGAAAACACTCTGACAGTGGATCCAATCCAAACAACATGTTTGTCTAAGAAATCCTGACATCTGACATTTTTTCTCCTGTTTATTGAATGTATCTGTCAGTGAGTTCAACAGTGTCACTGACACACGTCCTGTTTGCTGCAGGTCACTAAAACCTCAACAGAAAATAAACAAGGTGAAACCTGTGGATCTGTGACCTTGTTGTTTATGGACCCTCATTCTGTTCTGATCAGCTGTTTAATTTAACATCTCTGCAAACACAGAGTCAAAGCTCAACCTTTAATCAAGTTACTCCTGCACCTACACACAGGGTTGATCTCTGTGCAGCATCCAGCTGCTGGATTCAGCTGCATTTCCTGAACTGACTGAACAGAGGAGCAGAGAGCTCAGCTGTTCTCCTGAGGATTCTCCTGTTGAGTCTCTGCAGACTTGTTAGTTTGTTCTCCTCCACACTTCCTGTCAGACCCAGTCCTCCCTCCAGATTAAGACCACTGACCATGTTGACCATGTCTAACTGTTTCTGACAACTTCCACACTTTGTCTGGCTCTGTCAAACACTGCCATCGTCTCAACTCCAAACCATGCAAGGGATGCAACTGTCATTTTTTTATTTTTTTTTTTTATTTTAACATGGAGAATCCCACAGTCATGGACTGTACATATCCACCTCATCCTCTTAAAGGAACAGCAAACATTTGTGGATTCAGGATTAGACCATCAAGCATGAATGACTGCTGCAGTACATGATCACACCTCTAACTCCCTGATTTAAAATGGTGTTATTAACAGATTCAATAATAAATTCAGTTTTACTGCATCGATGGTCCACATGTAGCACAAGAGTCACCACAGGGTTGCTGGGAGCTAGGATTTAACTCAAAGGACTCAGCTCCTGATAAAAATGTGAGCAGTGTGTGTGGACTGTGACACAGTGCAGCTGCTGTGTGTGGGAAACTGTTGTCAGACTACTTACTACCTGCCTGTTCACTCTCTATTCTGGCTACTGTCACATTAGATGTCTCCATGTATTCATCTATCAACATTTCTTTAGGCAGTCGACGTTTCCAGTAAAACACAACACACAATTAAAGTAAATGTGTTATTTGCCCTCAGGAATAGAAAACATGGAAATCAATCATCTGGCAGCACAGCAGGGTTTCAGTGTGAGTCTGACTGAAGCTGACTAAACACTCTACATGAGCATAGCAGCAACAAACATCGACCTTTGTCTGAGATAACTCTCCCGCTACACACTGCACAATTGAAGAATTACACAGGCACCTTGACCAACATGTAAAACGTCACAGTGGGGCCAAATCCTCATGAATAATGACAAGCTGCTCCAGTGCTGCTGCCTACACGTCCTTCGACTTTAGACCGCCTACAGCAGGAAACACTGGATTCCACACACACACCTTCTTAGCGTTCTTAAAATGAGGTCTGGTGTGCAGCCGTTATAATGGTCTGTGGGTCCAGGCTGTGAGCTGCTCTGGTACCAAGGCAGCCAAACCCGATGAATGCAATTCCTCACATAAACATATGGCTGTCACTGCATGTGATGAAATAACACAAACAAGCAGCAACTGGTCAAACTCAACACAGGAGGAAGCTGGAAGAACTGAAATGCATCAGAAAACAACCTTTTTTAAGTCATCGTTTACCCTTCAAAACAGCAGCAAGTAAAGCAGTGGAGCCAGATGTGCCCACAGCAGGCAAGTAGACCATCAAACAAGCACACAGCCTCATACGTACATTTATATATGAATTAGTTGTGTTTTACCTGTGTTTCAAGATCCACAGATGAAGGTTCAGGATGGAGCAGATCAGGAGACAGCACCAAAAAAAACAGACAGAGAATCATCAGCATGAAGTGAACCATCTTAAAGACACCACACACAGACACTTGTTTAGGACATGAATCGGAGGGAGCAGAAAAGAGACCAACACAAAGTCTGGATCTATAGAATGGATGGACACACACACCTAACAACAGTCTGCAGTGTATCTGAAAGTACAGTGTCTCTTATTTATCTGCCTGACAAACATCTTGACCATGTAGCTGCAGCCATCAACAGCACATCACCTTCTGAGAGCAAAACTACTCCTGCTGCATTTTCACTTGTTCTTGCAGCACAGACAAAACAAACTGAGCTGTAATCTGATGCCAGTGTGAAGCACATGGTTTGACTGACAGGAAGTGATGCCTCCAACTGAATCATTCTGAAATGAAACTACAAGCATTAACATGATGTTTTCATGGTTGACCTCTGGTATGAAAACAATTAACTGTTGGGGCAGCCCGATGGCGGAGTGGTTAGGGCGTGTACCACGTGCAAGAGCGGATGCTCTTAGCAGCTGAGTGCCGGTTCGACTGCCGACCGGCCCGACTCTTCTCTGTCCTGTCATTCCCCCTCTCTCTCGCCCCCTTCCTGTCACTCTCTACTGTCCTATCAATAAAGGCAAAAAATGCCCAAAATAATATCTTAAAAAAGAAAACAATGATTGTAATGTAATGTAACTGAGAATTTCCTTCTAACTTGATACATCAACTATATTTAATTGTGGCTGGTTGTCACAGATAATTACATGATGTGTTGTCAAACGAGACCTGTGTAGGTGGGAAGACACTGGTCACTGCTGTAAAACTAAAAACCAGAGAATCAGGAAACTTTTGAAAATGGCCACAGCAGAGAGGTGAGGTGTCTTCTGTCCTCTCAGGAGGAGGTTTGTGTAGTTTAGTGTGTGTCATGTTTGTAGTTTCATGATTATTTGAATGATCATATGATTGTTAATCTTCATCTTCATCCACTGCTCCTCAATTAATGGTCCCAGTTCACACACAGTCAGTAGTCGACCAAACCCTGATGACGGAGCCTCTCCTCTTCTTCCTCCTTCTCTTTTCTCTCTTCATGCTTCTTTGTTTTCTGCAGCTCTACAATCAGAGGACTGAGCGGTCGACAGCTGAATAATGATGATACTCCAGCCGACCCTGATGATCTGATCTCAGATCTGCTATGGGATCCATTCAAGTGAGGAGGAGCACATTAGATTGCACAAAGACAGAATGGGAACTATGTTCTCAAGCAGCTGAACCAGCAGAGACACAAAAACATCATGGATGGTGATCCATCACAGCTCATTCCTCACATCACATCAGCTTGTTGTGTTATGTGCTTCATTATTTCAGGGTGTAAGACGAGACCAGGGGAAGATGAGAACAAAATCATGGTGAACAGGTTAAACTCAGTGAAGACAAATGAAGCTCGGAGAAAATGTCAAAGCTGATAATGAAACTAGTTTTTCATCCGCAGCACTAAAGTTGTGTGGGCATTTGTGAGTGCCGGGAGTTTTTATTGCCTTGAAATGTCTTGAAAAACACTTGTCTAAATGCAGAACTTCTTCAAGATCTTCAAACAAACCCTCTGCTGATAAACCTGCATCATGCAGACGGTTTGTTTGAATAAAGCCAATGTCGTCGAGGAAAAGCAAGTAAAATCCAAACTCTCCTCAGTTCACAAATGTTCTCATTGGAGCATTTTCTAATCATTTCATGTGAGTAAATTCTGACAGAAATAGAGTGAATGAAACACTAAAGTGAATGAAACACTGTTGTTCAGTTATCAGAGAGAAAAGTGACTGAAGTGGACTATCTCCACTCTCTTATATCTGCTGTAATGAATGTGAGATGCACACAACTGCCAGCCACCATCTGGTTTCCCATGGTGCTTTTCATGACAACATTCATCCTTGTTCCAGATTTAGACTATTCACTGAGGAGAAAAGATCATTTCTTTTGCCATTTCTCACTACGTTACAGCTTCTCATGAGCCAGTGAGCAAAAGTAACTTCATTATCTAACATATCACAGTCAGTAGCTACAAAAGATCACGCTGGACATTAGAGACTTGACATTTCTGTCTTATCTGAGAAACCAACATGTCAGACAAGAGGAATCTACTAATCCTACAACCATTTTATCTAATCTGGCATCAAGTCAGGACCATGTGATAAAATGAGGGCCTATATAGAAATCTTGCTTGGAAGTTTGATTAAAAGCAAATACTGGATTGACCAGTTCAATGTTTAGAAATGTCAGGTTTGACACAAGATAACTATGGGGCCCAGACTGGCTCCCGTCTGCAGTCTTAACACGTCTGTGATCCTGTGCAAATCTGCCTGGAGGAGAAAAATATCCATCGAATGTTCTATTTATATGAAGAGATAATCACACTCACAACGTCTTTGAATATGTATGAACTTATGCATATTAATATGTATGTACTGTAATAGCTATGAGACAGTGTAGATATTAAAATAATCATTGTACATGATGAGGCTCTTGTCACAGTGAAATCACACTTATTGCCTTCCAGTTTTTATGAGCAGACAGTATCTATGAAGCTAATTAAATCCAGTCAAACTACATCAATGTGCTGATATCTGATAATTATATCACTCCCACATGATCTTATTCCATTTATATATCACTTAGCACGGTGATACAGTTTTGTACATTTTGAGTGAGTCTGGGATTTTTCTGTGCACCAGAAAAACCAGTTCTCAGTAGGATGGTACTCCAGAGAGACTGTACAGGCCTTAACACAGAAAGGCCTTGATCACAGCTCAGTGAGAATACAACATGTTCTTGGAGATTTACTTTGAAGCGATAATGTAAAACGGGCCCACAGTGCAGATCTCCAACAGGGCAGAGTCACTCTCATAGTCACTTCTGTAGTCAGTGTTGATTATAAAGAAAACATTTAAAAAATAATTCATTTTGTATAGATCACAGAACTCTGCAGAAAGTCCTGTTTTTAAAGGAAAGTCAGTATAATGAGACATTACAAGGAGGATGAGGGTCTCAAGAGCCAGAAAGCTAGCTGTGCTAGCTCTGGTGCTATCAGTAGCAAATGCTTTGCTTTAAACCAGGGGTTTAATTGAGCCGGAGCTGAGCTCTGTCCCCTTCAATATCATATCATGATATCACACTTGTATCGTTTAAAGCATTTAGGTCTTGATGAGTAATTCTCTAGACTACAAAGAGAGATGTTTTAGCTGATTTCTATACTACTACACAAACATTAAAACAAGCTTCAGAAGTTACTGGTATCAATGCATCAGGAACTAAACTCTCTAACAAAATGAAGAGCATGTTGAGTGGTTTCTCACCCCTCCCTTGTGGCATCTGGCCATTTCAGTTTGAGATACAAGTGCAATGTTCTAAACATACATAAATGTTACATTTTTATATTTTAAACAAGCTGTTGTTAAAATATTCCAGCCACCAGCTTCAGTGTTTGTGAATCACAGATGTTGCTGGAAACAGCTGTAATGGCGTCTTCTATGGTGCAGTTAGACCCAGTTATCTAACCCACTCATTTGGAAAGAGAAAAACAATGATATATTTTTCATTTTCAGACTTATTACCCAGAATTGAATGGCCTACTGCAAATCCATTTACTGGTTTTATTTCCAGGGCTCATACTTTTTTTATATACACACACAAATTCCTTCACAGCTCGAGCCACTGTGTAAAATCCAGCTCCCACTGAACTTTGTTTAAAGGCTAACAATGTATCTGGTGGTTGTGAAGATGAACATGTAGACTGTGAGAGTAGAACATACAGAGCAACATTAAATAACAAAGCATAACCTCCTAATCACAGCACAGTAGATCATATCTTCATAGGATTTAACAGCCTGAACCAAACCTGACTAACCTCCTTAACTCTGTTTGCTCTCTGTTCACATCTGTCTGAGCACAGAGGTCCAGTGAGCAGATGATGTTTGTATAATTTCCTCTGCTCAGAGGTTTGATCTGATCTCCTGTCAGTATCAGTCACAACAGAACAGCTTTTCTCTCAGAGGACGACTGAACCAATGACAGAATGAGATGAGAGGAGAAACAGTGTGTGACTGACTCAAGAGTGAAAACAGCTCTGTCACCTTCTGTTATTTCAAAGCTCTTCTTCAAACATTCAAGTCATCCTGAAACACTGATCTGAGTTCAGCTGATTGAGAAGTGAGCACTGTCTCCTGGACCTGACACTGTCTGTCTGCATTCACCGGTCTGATTCTCCCTGTCTGCAGTTTAACCACATGTCTGTCTCTGTGAGCCTTCGTCACTTCTACTGTATGTTGATGACATTCTTGCGTGTTGATATGTTTCCTTCTCATTCACTCTCCTTCTTTTCTTCTCCCCATATTCAGTGGAGGAAGGCAGAGCAGAGTCAGGAGAGGAGAGTCTGAGCTCCATCAGCTGTGACGTGTAAGCAGCCCCTGTGGGACCTTTCGACAGCACCCAGCCTCCATTCACTTTAGTGTTTAATTGATCCCAAGGCTGAAAACACGGCACACAGACAGCCCTGACTGGAGGGTTTTGGTGTGGAGACTGAGAAAGTACAGAATAAGATGGATAACTGGTAACTCAAAGACTTCAGAACAGAGAAACTGACGGCTGAAGCATGACTGTGTAAAATCAATGTGTCTAATCACTGGGTGACTGAGTCATTTCCAGGTTCACATGTGATGTAAGTTCTTTACTGGATGGATCAACTGTGTGTAAGAAAACAGAAGACAGAGGACGCACAAGAACTGAGAGCTGAGGGAGATCGAGGAGACGCACACAAGGCTCTTATTGAGACACTGCAGAAAAACATACTGACGTTATTTAAAAAAAAAAAAAAAAAAAACTAAGAACCAGGCAGATTCACTGTCTCTGTCAGGCCATTCTTGATATACATAATTTTATTTCCACTCTTTAACTTACACTCAAACACCCTGACCAGCCTCTCAGGCCAGCTGCCACAGTGCTGTTGCACTGCCCTGTAACTTTCCAGAGCTCCCATCAGGACGTCATGAAGCAGCATACTGGGTCCAGTTCACAGTCAGACCAGCAGACCTGCCCTGCTGCCAACAAGCAGAGCTACAAGCACAAATATATCACCTCTGACAGTCAGAGGGGTCCGGTCTGACTGGAAAAGAAATCTGACAGTAACCAGCACAGATAACCACCAGCATGACAACTCATTGTAGAAAATAATGGCACAAATTTAAAGTGGACAATCAGTTTAACCAGAAACTGACCTCTTATACTGAAAGATTCACATTCAGGGAAAAGATTCAAACCAACAGTAAGAAATGTGTCAAAAGTAAATGGAGACATAGAGGTAACACCGTCTGGTCTTATCTTTCACCCAATCCTGAACTTGATGAGTCGGATTTGAGAAATCCGGTTAATTGTCTAACAAACTAGGACATACTGTTCATGATCTTCATGTAACGTTGGCTGTTTCACCAAGAGAGGAGAATATTTCTCTATTGACTTGGACATTCCTATGGAAATCACCATGAAAAAATATTTTTATGACTGTAACATAACTATTCACAGTTTTTATTTGTTCTATTCAACATTGTGATGTAAAACGTGATAAAACAAAACATACAGTAGATACTGTGTAATTGCCATTTCTGAGGTAAATATGAGAAGTGAGGTTTCATGTTTTCCTTAATGAGGAGAGACAAAGAGGAGGAGACTCTGTGGGGAGGAAGCTGAGATGCTGCAGAGGAGAGAGGAGAGGAACAGAGCGAGTGTTTCAACAAGAAGATGAACAGGATCCTCTGGGGGGAGAGAAGACCAGCGGCTGATCTGTGTTAGTCAGCCAGGACACTTCCTACTTTATCCCACTATCTCACCACAGAGATACTGTTACACACACACACACACTCACACATACACTGCACATAAACACATGAAGAGAGCTCTCCTTGTGTGTGTGTGTGTTTTATTGCCAGCAACTCTCATTAAGCACACGCAGCTCTCTCCAAAGTCCAACCTGCTCCAGTTTCAGCCTGAAGGTTTCTGTGTAAAATATGAGCATCCAGAGTTTACGGCTGTCTGATAACACAAACGTACAACACAAGGCCAACATGGTTAGACGGCTCACACAGGTATCTGCTGTAAGGAGAACCGGGAACGATAACAACCTAATCCAAACAACAAAGACTGAACAAGGTCAACGCACTCAAACACTGCCTGAAACGCCCCTGAACGCCTCCTTCATTAATTCTTCAACATCCTCTTTTTCCTTCAAACTTCACTTTTCAAAGAACCTGAATTTCCCACAAAAGATCAGACACACCAAATAAAACTCACACAAGTGTGAAAGGTGAAAAACAAAAAACAGCTGGCTCTGTGGTTCCTCTTGACCACCTCAACAGTGACACAGGATGACAGTCTGGTTACTGATCACCTCTTAGTGTAATGCCATGTGTTTATAGTTCCCTTTGACCAAGGTAGCAAAAATTTACTTAAATTTACTCATAATTTCAGTGATCTCATACAAAATGCAGTGATGAGTAAAACTGTACATCCTTTTCAATGTAGCTCTGAAATGCTGTGAATTAACAAGATAAGTCATAATGTTAAAACTGAGTTATTGTAGATTTGATGTGGACAACTCATCTGATGAGAAGCCTCTCAACTCTGGTGACATGGAAGAATCTGCTCTCACCTCACACTTCAGTGTAATTAGACATCATTAACAAAGCAGAGAGTTTGTGCCATGTAGAAATGAAGAGGTTGTCAACTAAAATGGAAGAGTGGAGAGAAAGGTTGAGGGTCCCTGTGCGCTTTGGAAAATATGAGGAGTGTTGCAGAGAGCTTTTCTCTTCACAGTCATTTAAAATGAGTAGAATTTCAACCACTCACAAAAATTCAAAAGTTTACATTTTCCTCATCAAGAGACAAAAGTGGTGGTTATGACTTTCATTTTATTTCATACTCAGAACTCGCAACAAGTCTGAAATGTAAATGGAGAAAATAGTTTTGGCAGTTTTTATAAACTACTTATTCCCAAGGAGAGAAAAGGCAACTTTCATCACTGTGACTCATCTTGCAGAGGGATGAGAAGAGGAAAATAGCAGCGCTGGATCTCTCTCTCCTCTGACTTTCACAGCCAGAAGCTAAATAATGATTCCTTAAAGGGTTGTAATGTTACAGCTCCGTCATAAACTGTGTTAAAACAAAACAGATCTACAACAATCTTGGTTCTTGTTTATTGTTGTACTTTAAATAGCCAACAGGAATCTGTTGAATGAAAGTGCACTCAGCCTCTTTATGGAGGGTCTGTGTCATCTCCCTCTCTAATGCTGCCACCCCAGGGCTCTGTGGGATTACAGGTATTCAGAGCTGCTCAATAAGCATTTACACTTCAGTTTCACCAGGGAGGACGAGGCCTCTGGACTTTATCACATATCCAATATTCAAACAAACTATAGAAAACATTGTTATGCTGCTAATATCACACAGCTTGTGGATAAGCCAAAGCTAAAGTTACTCACTAACGAGTAGAAAAAAAAAATTGAAAAAAAAAACCAGTCTAAACGAGGCTAAATGTTCAGTGGAATCAGAATTAGAAGCTCTTCCATATCACATCATTCAATTATTTGTTTCAATGGTAATTTACATTTTCTTGTAATTAAATATTGATGGATTCAACAAAATACTTCTTTTTCATGTTCTGAAGATTAGATCCGTAAGAAAGAACATCTGTTGAATGAGATCTATTGATTCCTCCAAGACATTACTCCTCTCTCTATTTACTCTGCTCTCATCACTCACTAATTGTGTTCACAGGGAAGGAAAATACAACAACAAAACAAAACATATGCAAAAAGAAACACTCATTATTTTAAGTCTGACAACTGTACATTTGCTTTTTTCATGGTCCGCTAACCTTCAGCCACAGCTGAGCTTCTCCAGCACAGCCCACTCTCACTGCTTTTCATTTTCCATTTCAATCTGCAGTGGAGGTGGAGGATCAGTGATTTGTATTGATTACTTAGAAATGGCTCCCTGCTGGACCACAGCAGCAGCCGTCTCTAACAAAGTGGTTTCAGTTGATAATGATGGAGCTGTTGGAGGAGAGGGAAAATTTGTTTCTACGTTACCAACAATCCAGTATAAATGATGAATATATGGCAACAAGCCACCAGCAGTGAGTTAATTACTGTCACTTTAAAGATGTGTCATTTTACACTCCCCACACTGACCTTCAGCCACAGGAAGATGTGGAAGAGCTTTAAGGTTTCACTGGCAAGTCGAGGTGTAAACAGAGCTTTCACTGAAACACACAAATTCCCAGGCAAATGGGACGACACCTTTGACACTTCACCCACACCATCAACATGGTGTAAGTGTTTTTTTCTGGACACTATTGGAGCTGAAGAAGAACTACAGCAGACACACTGAAGACCGAGAAACTGGAGGCACAGCAACATTAAGGCTGTATCCAGTATAAAAAAAAAAAAAAAAAAAAAAAAAAAAAAAAATACTTTCTTAAAAGCTCTTACTACAACACAAAGCAAGAGTGACATGGAACTCTCAAAGAGTCAGTTCTGGAATATTAAGGTGTGGTTCTAGAATGTGACATGAAATTTGGTTTTCAAAGTTAAAATTGTAGAATGTTAAGTTCAACTCCTAGAATGTTGGAAGTGTAACATTCTGTAACTCTGAACTGTGACCGTTACAATTTTAGAATCTACAGTTCTGGAATGTAAAGTACGAGAATGTTAATGTTTTTGAATGTTTCACTGTAAAATGTTAAGTTACAGTTCATGGTTCTGAATGTTAACTTACATACAAATGTCAACCTTGCATATCTAGAAAGGGCACAGTTCTAGAATGTTATCTTGAAATTCTCAGTTGTTCAGTTAAAGACCTTGAATGTTCAGTGATATTTCAAATTCTAGAATGATAAGTTGAAGTCATAATATTACACAGATGGAACATTCCAGAACTGTACTTTAACATTCTACAATTGTAGTTACAGTTAAAGAAAGTCAGGGTGAAATCATTAGTGTCTAATTGTGGATCAAACTAATGAGTCTCTGTAACTGAGCTTCCCCGGATTGTATAGGTGAATAATGACGATGAAAACATCATCTCTCCCTCCTCTAGTCAGCCTCTCAGTGGTAATCAGAGCTAGAGCACCAGTTTGTCATTTTAACCCTCCATCAGCGTCAGTGCCAGTCTTGTCTCTCCTCTGAGACAGATTCTGGCTCTTTGCTCCCCCACTGTTCCCATCATGCCCTCTCCTGCTGTGACAGGCTGCTCCTTGTCCTTTGCCAATACCAGAGGCTGTTAATGTCAGTCAGCTGGTTCTGTGGTATGGATCTTTATGCCAGCCAGCTGAGTAACCTCTTGCAATATGGCAGTGTGCGTGTAGGTGTGAAACCTTGGCAGTGGATTGTGTTGTGTCGCTCTCTCCTGGCCTCCTGCCTGCTGTGTCTCTCTTAACCTCTTTGTGGGTCACATTCAGTCCTGGATCCTCTCCTGACTCTGTCAGCACGACACATGACATTAACACAACAGACCCTGATGTCACACAAACAAAAAAACAAACCACACAGTCAGTAACGTGGTGTAAACCTTTCCTTTCACGCTGGGGAGCAAATCATTTAGAGACATAATGTTGAGCAATGTAGCAGAGAATCTGCGTCTAAATCTGACTATAAAGAGACACAATGTGGCATTTAAAACAGTGGAAGAAGCTTGAGCCATATGCAGGAAATGAATTACAGCAGAAAAAGCTGAGGTTTGTGAATTTTCATCACTGTTATAGACATAAAATCAGAAGCATTTATGTTTAAACATTTTCACTCCTCATTGCTAAAGCAACAATATGTGAAGCCCTCAGGCTGCTGGAAGCTGCCAGTGAGTCAGGAACAATAGGGTGCTGGATGTTTCTCAGTGTGTGCGTTTGTATTTCACAATAAGCTTTTTCATCTCCTCCCACCTTTCATCCCTCCATTGTTAATGTGAACTAATACCACCCACAATCCCCCTCTCCACCCCTGCTTTCTCTCTCTCCATTAGGGAGCTGGCAGCTCTGATCAGGTGATGCTCTACTCGACTCATTTCCTGTGGGAATCAATCGTCACATTTAATCAAAGGCTGAACCTAATGGCTTTAGTGGGGCTCTGGGCGGGGCCGGACTGCACTGACTCAGGTCAGCATCACATAGTAAAGATGAGTTGAAGGGCATCCTAACAGAGAGAATATCTGTGTTTGATTCACATGGGAAATTGTTATGTAAATGCTCCTGGACTCAGTGGAACACAGGAGACTACAGGCCACAGCCAAAGTGTTTACTATGTTGTTATTGTTCTTCGAGCCAACCAGACCTCATCTCTTTCAGCAGGCCTCATAAAATTGGAAAAGTCCAGAGTACTTTTACCTAAAACCGTCGTTTATTCAGCATGTTGCATTACTTTGATGGTATGTCAACACACAAGACAAGCTCACCATTTTCTATTTGAGTAGTGCCCAAACAACTTTTGGGAAGTTAAAATTGGGGTATTTTTTATGATTACATTAAATGTTTCATATTCTGAAGAAAATGGCTGTCACAGGCTGTATCAGCATAAAAGAAACATTTTATAAGCGTTCAGTCTTGTAATTTCTGAAAATGATTATGGGTAATCACAGGGACATGAGGACTTTATTTATATCTTCTAATAGCGCGGTCTAGTGCAAGTCTTTAAGAGTCAGCCAGTATATTTTTAAAAAAATATTCTTTCTTTGTTGTGCAGTGGCCTCTAATCGCCTATAATAAAGAAATATCAGCTCAACCTCTCAGAGAGGTTCAGGTTGGACTTTCATGTTAGATAGTGCTCTTCACCACCATCATTTTGAAGGAATGATGTTCATCCCTCCAATAGAGTGCACGGACTCGATGCCAAGGAGCTGTGAAGCTGGTCTAGCAGCATGTGGTGGCCCAACACCTTACTGAGATAATTAATGTTGGTTTATCCTTCAATTTATTACCTGTCTCTGTTTCTAAAGACATTTAACAGAAATTGCAGCTTATGGCTTTAAAATAAAAATTCAATGTTACATGATTTACACAGAAGGTCCATGAGTATGAACTCACTTTGGAGTTTAAGTCACAACTATTTAGAAGTCGTATCTAAATCTCTATAAAGTCATTCAAGTGGTCGTTTCAAGGCTGTGTCACCACAGTTAATTGTTCACTGTAAACAGAGAAACTGGCTCACCTCCTCAAAGAAAGGAGAAAAAAGAGAGAGAGAGAGAGAGAGAGAGAGAGAGAGAGAGAGAGAGAGAGAGAGAGAGAGAGAGAGAGAGAGAGAGAGAGAGAGAGAGAGAGAGAGATGAAAGACGGGGATAACAGATGAGTAAAGTGTCTGACACGTTTCTTACCCGACTGAGTTTAAACTCTCCTCTGACCCACAAGTCTGCCATCTCTCCCACAGTTCCTCTCTGTACTCGACACAATTTGCTGTGAAGGTGCTAATTATCCAAAAACTCAAACCATTATGGGATTATTGCAGCATGTTGAACATAAAACATGTGCTTGAAGAAAGGTGGAGGAGAATTAAGTTTAAACTGCCAAACAACCATGAAGGAGCCTGATTAAACCACAGGAAGACTCAGGAGGTCTAAGGTTCAGCTCTGACAGAATGACAGTCATGAGTCTGTCGTCCACAGATTAAATCTGAAATGTAATGTGAAGTCACTGAGGCCAGGAAATGACTTCATAAAATCATTAAATTTGAAAAAGAAATCAAGGCTGTACTTGAGATGATGAAGATGATGAAGATGGCAATAACATTGGTCAAATCACTGGACCTGGTGCTTCAGGTTCAGGTTCCTCTTCATAACCTCTCACGCCTTCTATGTAATAAAGTGATTCATATCAAACCATCAGACAATCACAACCTCAATCGAATCAGTGCTCAGAGAATGAACTGCAGTTGACCCTGAATCTACAAAGACCCTCTGTATGACCATGAATCAGTGCTGATTGTTATTTAATGGAGGTCCAGTTGAGATCATTGACTGCTTCTGAAGGCTAACGTTTAGACTGACTTCAATAAATGAAAGGAGAGAAGTGCTGCCCCGTCAGCATCTTCTGTTTGCTCAGAAGCAGCCTGTCTTTCTGCACACACAGGGCAAAGTCTGTATCGTAAACTTATGTGAGGCGTTTTGAAATATTCAGTCTCAAACTGTCCATCTGTCTGTCTGTGTGTCAGTACTGAAACGGCCACTGTGAAGGTTTAGGTGATTACCTGATGAATGCCATTGAGGCTGAGGCTGATTGTTTGTGCTACTTGAGAAGTGAATGTGAGCGGAGTGGCAGCAACTTTTGATCCAAATTCAAATGAGCCAACTGCTCTGGGTTTTCAATTCACTGATTAACTGAAACAGTTTTAACCTGAACCAAACATTAGTGGCTGCCCTGACTTTTACTCCTCTCATAGGGAGACGAGAGAGAGGAGAGCATTTCTGTTTTAAATCAGTGTGAGTTGTCACATGCTCATAGATGTGACACACACACAGAGTCAGTGCATACTGTTACAGTGAACATCAGGTCTGTCTTCCAGCCGTACACTGCACGTTGGCTGTTTAGGGCCAATAAGACAAAAACTGCAACAACTCTCCAACAGTTGTGCAAATGAAGTGAGAAGAAAATTATCTTCATTTCTCTTTGAAGTTTGATTCCTGTGCAAGTGACACAACTTTTCAAGAAGCAGTTCCACTCTCCAGACAAAATCTTCCCCACACACAACTCACACACACTGTGTTTGACCGTACTGAGGGATTTGTTACTGTATTCCATTGGATTCTAATTGATAGGTAGAGGAAGTGAGGTTTGGTATCTCAAGGAGTCTAAATCAATGTGATTAGTTTTCTTTCTGTTTGATCAACTATGGTTGTTCACTTTTTATTAGGATTCTTGAACATGTGTGTTGTGCTTCACAGCATACTGTATGTTTTCTCTGCTTCCACATTTGTCTCAGGCAAACTAAGTGAACTGGGTGATTCAGCTTCGCTGCTATGTGGGGGCTTGATGGATAAAAGCTGCATGTCAAAGATACCTTTCATATAACACTGGCCCTGAGGCTGCTTCCAGGCAAACAGCTGCTAGTTGACCAAATCACGATATTAACTCTGCATCCAACTGTTGCATTTACCCACAGTCTTGATTTCAATCTACATACTAACAAGCTTTTTTAATCATGTTTGTTTTAAATTCAGATATATTGTTAAAATTAGATCAGTACATTTCAGTGATACATAATGACAGGACTCTGCTAATGAGGGAAACACAAAACATTATTTTTCCCCAAAAAGACGAAAAACGACTACAATCCCCAACAATCCCCAGCTGAGCTAAAGCTTTTCTTCATCCTCAGACCAGGAAATACAGAACTACTCAAACATTCAACCATCAACTCTGCAGCATTTGAGTTATGGACCGACCATTATGTTAATCACTCATATATGGATAATGTGATGTGCTGGTCCTTGTGGAAAACACATCATATTGAATGTGTGTGTAGATGTTTTATCTGGTAAATGATTTTCACCTACTGCCTCTCAGGGTGTACCAGAGTAAAGGAGGTCTCAGATGCTCTGTGCTTCTCATTCATGTGGAAACTCTGAAATATCAAAATAGTCTCTTCATTATTAGATTTAATAAATAATACAGCTGTTGACAGCAGTTGACTGGATTAGATATTCTTCTCTATTCACTCCTGTTCAGGCCGAGGTTTTCACCTCAGCTCTGAACAGTCAGAAGTTAAAGATGCAATATTCAGGACTGTTGAAATAAACTGACTTTTCAAATGCTGAACACACTCATTCAAACAGGGAACATACAGTAAGTACTGCAGCCAGACCCCTTTTCCACACATGCTCCACAACCCAGTCTGATAATCACATTCACACACAGACCTGTTCCCAGCATGTGAACCAAGTCCATGACCTCTGAATCTATCATCACCTTTTTTCACTCCAGACTTACAGAGGGAATAGTCAGAAAAAACTCTGATGTAGAGCTCTCTGCTCTGCAGGACCACACTTCTGTCACATCTCTGGGCAGATGATTTTGTTTTTTCAGCCTTGAAGGCCTGAAGTCGTTGCTTCTTTAGTTCTGTAAATGTTAGTTCGGTGTCTACAGGGTGGTGGTTTTCTCTGACTGTTTCCTTTGGTTGCTTCAGTTCAGGAACAATGTGTTTTTCCTGGGGGAGACTGTCGACCCATTGATATCTCTCTCATCTCTGTGGTATGGAGAAGCTTCGGTGGATGTTTGTTTGTTGTTATGCCACAGCTCTCAGATCTGATCCCGTTCGTGCGCAGTAACTCAAGATAAGAATAAATTATCACTAAACTCTGACTTCAATAATTGTCCCTCATGCTTGAGTGGTTGAAAGACAGGCAGGAACATTAAAGACGTCTTGAAATCTAAACCTTGAAATGCTGAAGTGATAGCTGTTGAAATATTATATAAATGCTGATAACAGAGAGAATTGATGCCTTTTTATTGAAGAACTTGTCTCCAGTGGAAATGGTAAAATGTCAGCGGCTGAATGAGGTTTAGCTCAGAGAAACAGCTTAGTCCTGCATGGCTGAGAGCAGAGAGACCTGACATATGGATGAGACACGATCTCACCAAGTGGGAGATTCTGCAGCATTGATATTAATAATGGAGTATTTTAGGACGTGCAGGAGGCTGCACAAGACGAGGGACCCGTGTGATGCATCCGTATTTCATTAGGATCATATAGACCTGAAGATACAGCTGCTTCACAGGGACAATATTAAAACAGCAACGGTCTCATTTATTGGGCCAAACTGAACATTCTTCATGAATGTAAGAACATTGATCCTCACAGGAGGCGAAATGTGATTCTACCAGTGGGGAAATGTCAGGGCCTTCTGGGCCTTCAGAGAAGGTCAAACATATCAGCATTTCAAATCTCTTGCATTTCATGTTTTTCTCTCCACTAATTCTAACTCTCATCTCATTTTCTATCAAATTTGTTTCAGAAATTAATTATCCAATTAGAGTTTCTTTATTTTGTTGTTTCTAAGCAGAGAAAAGGTCAGCTGGCTCACTCATTGGTTAGGTCTTTAGAACCATGACAGAAGGCCTGAAGCCACCACAGCTGCATGTGTTTTGAAATTGGCAGGTGAATTTATCATTGTTTGATTTATAGATTGCTGCACTCTGTGACAGAGGACTTCAACTTTTGACACTGAGTGAGTCGAGGAATTGGAGACAGAACTGGTAATCAGCCAGAGTATAGACTAAAAGGTGTTGCTAACGCCTGTCATCCCTGTCAGTTGTTTGATTCCCTTCAGACTTCAGAAATGCACATGATCAAAGTACAGTGAAATGGGGGAGTCAGGATCCAGTTTGGTTGCTTAGTTGAATCTTTCATAAACAACACAGCTTGTTGGAAAATAACCAACCAAATGTCTGTGGTCTTGTACGAGCATTCTTCTACAAGTTCGTGCCACAGACTCCCTCCTGTCATCATTTGTTCAGACAAAATCGTGAGCTGGGTTTGGATGATGATCCCCCCCCTGTCAGATGGCTCCAGAGGTACCCCTCCCTACATCAAAGTGTACCCATGGTACGAGGAACTCTTGTGAGAGCTCGGCTCTGCTTGCCAGGTCTGTACTCCTCTGTCTGATCCTGCTCAGCAACCAACTGTCTTTCCAGCTGTCACCATTCTTTCAAGATCATCATGCAGTCTGTTCCTGCTCAATACTCAACACTCAGCTTCTGATTTTACTGAATCTTAAACAGAAGAATGAACAAAATATACCAATAAATAAACTATACCTGTTTATTACTCAGCGTGTCATTCACCAGCAAAGGTGAGAATGAACAGAGAGGAGTGTGTGTGTGTGTGTGTGTGTGTGGTAGAGCAGTTTAGAACCTGGAGGAGGATCATTCTAATCTCTGCACCACACTTCATTTGCTCTGTTAATTAACACTTAATCTGCAGACAAAACCACATGTAATGTTTTGATTGGTTCATTTAAAGGCTTATGTCCGTCATTAAAACTGTGACTTTACTCTCACACATACACCATCAAATGAAATGCAGCCCCATGTTTTACTGTTGCCATAAGAAATCTATATCTAGCAATTCAACTGTCCAGTTCTGACAATTGATCACTTAGAGTATATTCATGTTATGTCCTTCAAAAAACAGGTTTTTACAAATTCATTTAAATACTGTGCTGATGTCACTGAAAATGAATTAAAAAATGAATTTAACTAAACAGAAAGTTATTGTAATATTTGTAAAATTCCCCTCAGTGGCACAAAGATGACAAACTCTGTATTAAACTGGCTGAAACATGGCAAACAGCTGCTGTTGCACACCAACAATTCAGACATCAGAGTTCCTGCAGGTAATGATGGGAATATGAGGGACAAACATTTACTTGTCTGTTTTTGTTTTTTTCTTCCTTTGTTACTTCACTTCATTTAGAGCTGTGTACTTGTAAAGAATATATTCTTGAAATACATTATTTCTACTTTTAAATCAGCTTTGCTGTTTCTTGTTTGTCCAGGACATTTTTTGTCCTTCCATCCAAATGCTTCACAGTAATTGCTCTTTACACTCTGAACATGTTGACAGTCTTTGCTCTTTTTTGAGAACAGGTGGGTAACATTAAAAAACAGCACTCACCGAAAACCTTGAGTGCAGCTGAATTCCAGCACAACACCAAAAATGTTACAAAAATGGCACTGAAATAGTTTAACCTTCAATTTTAACTCGCATTTTAAAAGCTTCTGGAAATAACCAACCTACACTTTCCACAGTAAGTGCAGAGCAAATGTGTTGATGTCTCCACATCAATCAAAAACACAGGTTACAAACAGAAAAAATCTCTTGTGCTGCCCTTCAGTAGCTTTGAGCCTTTAAGGACAAAATGTAAAGGAGCTGAATAACTGTCAAATATAGTGTGTGAAGCCAGTAATATTAAATAATAAGAAAAAAAAATTGAATAATGCAAATAAATGTAAGAGATACTGACAAACCTACAAACCAACATTTAGCAACAACAATAAGATTCAATGACATAAAATATATAAAGTAGAGGGTTAATCAATCTCTGCTTGTGAGGACATTGTACATTTACACTGAATGGCTTCATAAGGGTCTTTCAAAGAGAGCAGCACATTACATGATGTTACATCATCTGATATTCAACACAATTCATCTTATTTCATTCCAAGAAACACACACTAGCTCAGCCTTTTTTTCTTTATTTTATTCTCTTCTTGACTCTGATCTTTTATTTACTTTTCTCCTCCTAAGACCAATGACCAGAGTCTCATTTTTTCTTTTGTCTTTAACCAAAATTTACTTATAAAAGACAATCTGAATGCAGCATAATGGATGTGACGAATGAGACAGACCCGCAGCAAGACTGAGGAAAGTAATGAAGCCTTGATGCATCTATCGATCACTGCAGGGAGGGAGGGAAAGATGGAGGAGGAGAGAGAGCAGTGTAGACACATAAATAAACTATCACTGAGCACTGTGTCCTCCATCCAAGTTTCTAAAAGAAGTGAACATCCACATTGTCTGCATGTACGCACACTGTGTTGCATCAGTGGATTATTGAATCTCCCTCTTCTTTACACCTGAAACATTTTAAAGCCTGAAGTTCATAGTCAGCTTTAATTCTCTGGTCTTGAGTGAGACACATTCCTGAAGGCTTGAGAGCAGTTTCAGTGATAAACACTTTTCACCACAGCAGGAAGCTTCACTGAGACTCTGCTCTGCTGTCACTGATTTCTGGAGATTAACTAGAGATCTTAAGGCAAATCTTGGCTCATTTACTTTGCGTTGTTATATTTTATGTCCCTTATTTATCAAAATACCTTGTTATTTATTTGATGATACATTGTTGTCAACTGTCCCCTTGATCCGTTTGTGGAAGGATTTGGTTTACACAGTTTCACCATGGGGTTATTTTGTCACCTTGTTGTGTAAAATCATTTTGTACAAAGCAGCTGATGCAGTTTTTATAAATGTGCTTCACCACTTCACCTCTGATGTTTAAATGTAATATTTAAATAATGTAACCTTCACAGCTTTTGGAGCAGTATTTACTTTTCAGATTACATGCTGAGATTTCAACTCTCAACTCTCATTTCAACTCTTTGCACAGACAAAGATTGTCCTGCTTTCACTGCGTCTGGACATCAGGGTCCATGTCAACAGCCTATTTGGCACAATTCACCTGCAGTGAGTCTGAAATGGTCAAAATTGACTTCCTCAACAAGGAAAGGCACCAGTTTTTGTTCCTGACCACCTCTGAAATGAGACTGGACCATGAACAATCACACCTGCTGATTTCCTGATGCAAGCCACAGCATTCACCCAGTGGGAGAGGAAGGTGACTGTGCAAAGGGTGACTGGTAAGAGGCTGTTAGAAAGCCTGATTACTCATTCATGTGGATTTCCTACTATGTGCTCTGGACCTTGTCCGTTTCTAGACAACAGACAAGTGAATAACCCTGTGGAAGAACCAGAAGGAAGATGACGGCAGAGTTGCCACATGGATGACCAGACTGATAATTACCCAGTTCCCCCTCTGCCTCTGTCTCTCAGTCTCTCCAGGTTTGCATCATTTCCCTGCGTTTTCAGTCTGTCTTTGATAATCACTTTCCCAGTGACAGAGCTCCTTCCTGTCACACCTACAGGGAAACATTTCACTGTCCAACTCCACACAGGGGGAAGGAGAGCAGAGAATGCAGGACATCATACAACTCTAATATGTTCCCATTAAATCTCTTCCATGTTTTCAGTCTTTATTACAAGCAGAAGCTCTTGTGTGAAAACTGAGAAAGATTTAGTCTTTACTGACATCTAAAATGTCAGAGTGGGTTACTGGGACTCGTCTCAAAATAAATGCAGCTAATGTGCTCATTAATCTCTGACTGCTTGGAGGGTCTCAGTTATGAGCAGGCCAGAAATGTCAGACCAACCAGGTTATGTAAGACACATTTACTCCAGATTCTCTTTATTACAGACATTTACATCAACACCTGAGCTGTGACTGAAGTGGAAAATACCTTCAGACCAAAGTCTGGGTGTTGCTGGTCGGCAGCACTCAAAGAACCAACTGCATTAAATGTATGTGTGTATTTAATGACCTCTTAAACCTCCCTGTCTATACAGCACCAACATGTTCACCTACTGTACAGTATGTCAACGTTCAGGTAACAGTGACAGAAGTTATCAGACACCCTCTTCACCCTCTGTGAAAGCCCAACAGTCGTCTTTGCCTGACACTGATCTGAAATTAACCACAACCCAGACACTGAACAGTCCCTGCAGGCTCACAGCTCAATACCAACACTGTTAAACAAGGATATTTGTATGACTGTAGGTTGTGATGTAAGATAGCAACGTCTAACGACAATGTCAACTTGACATAGAATCCTACTGACGGCTGATGTTGACATTTTCTTGGTTTTAAGTTGTGTTGTTACCAGAACCAAAATCCATCCTCTCCCAAATGTCTCGTGCCAACACCGTCTTCACACTTAAAATATCAACACTCTGGTCTTCATCAAAACCAAACGTCTGCTAAACATCACATGGTCAATTAGCCAAAGTTGGATTTTGACTAAACCCAACTTTCATTTCCAACTAATATTTAACATCTGTCCAATGTGAGAGTCCAACATCTTTCTGAATTCTGAATCACTTTTTGATCCCCAACTATGGCGTACAGACTTTGTTGACTATTTATCATTATTCTGTGGTCCTTGAGACTGGGTTTATCCCATAGAAACAGAGAGGTTCGTAGTAAATGATCCACAGAGTCCAAGGACATCAATTCACTGCTGAATGTGTGGACATCAGTCTCGGTGTAAAGACTCAGTGTCTTCTCTGCTGCTGAAATACAGAATTGTACAAATAACCTGAGACCTAATGGCCACGTCAGCTATTCTCCATAAAGCTGAAGGGTCAGCAAAGGCCATGCAAGCAGAGCTGTCAAGATACTTCAAGTAACAGAAGCAATATTCTGTGTTTCGATCTTGAAAAAAATAAACAGACCTGAGATCTGCTCTTTTATTGTTCGGCAACCTTTCTGAGGAAACTCACAAACTAACAACAGGCTTCTTTTACAGTGAACTTTGTTAGGCTGAGATTTGTGTGTGTTGAGTGCTCAGATAACACAAACTTTACCACAGCTATCAGCTGCATGAAGAAAGATCATTGAGATGTTCATTGATTCTGTTGTAACGTTGTAACTTCAAAGTAGCAATAATCATTTACAACCCTGTTTCCAAAAAAGTTGGGACACTCTGTAAAATGTAAATAAAAACAGAATGCGATTTTGTGCAAATCATGTAAACCCATATTAAATAGAGGATAGAACAAAGACAACATATCAAATGTTGAAATGCTGAAATTTTATTGTTTAATGAAAAATATATGCTCAATTTGTATTTGATGCCAGCAACACATTTCAAAAAATTTGGGACATGAGTGGACAAAAGACTGGAAAAGTTGTGTTATACTAAAAAAAAACCTGGCTGAATATCTCACAACTATTTAGGTGAATTGGCAACAGTATGGCAGATGATTGGGTATAAAGAGAGGCTCCCAGATAGGCAGAGTCTCTGTGCAGTAAACATGGGGAGAGGTTCACCACTCTGTGAACGACTGCGTTGGCAAAGCTTAAGAATAATATTCCTCAATGTAAAATTGCAAAGAATCATCATGGACACTGCGTCCTCCAGGCTAAAGAGGAGAGGAACCATCCAGCTTGTTATCAGTGCACAGTCCAAAAGCCAGCAACTGTGATAGTATGTGGGTGCATTAGTGCCCATGGCTCGGGTAGCTTGCACATCTGGGAAAGCACCATTATGCTGTATGATAGATACAGGTTTTGGAGCAACATATGCTGTCATCCAGACAGGCCTTGTATATTTCAGCAAGACAATGCCAAACCACATTCTGCACAGATTACAAAAGCATGGCTCCATAGTAGAAGAGTCTGGACACTAAACTGGCCTGCCTGCAGTCCAGACCTGTCACCCATTGAATACATTTGGTGCATCATGAAATTCATCAAAACTCCAGCAACTGATCTCCTCAGTTCCCAAACGTTTACAGAGAGTTGTTAAAAGAAGAGGTGATGCAACACAGTGGTAAACTTGCCCCTGTCCCCACTTTTTTGAAATGTGCTGCTGGCATCAAATTCAAATTGAGCATGTATTTTTTATGAAACAATGCAATTTCTCAGTTTCAACATTTGATATGTTGTCTTTGTTCTGTTTTCAATTAAATATGGGTTTACATGATCTGTGCTCATCACATTCTGTTTTTATTTCCAACTTTTTTTTGGAAACAGGGTTGTACCTTCATACATTTGTCACAAAATCATCATATTTTACTTTGTCATTTGTATATGTTTCTATGTATGTTGTAGTTTATGGTCATTAGTCCTGAGGGTTTAGAGCCACACCTCAGGACTTGGATTGTATGTACAAGTTTTAAATATTATCTCACAGCCAAAAGCAAAAAAAAATACAGCGATCAAGTGAATACTGAGATGTTATACAACTGCTGATCATGCAATGCTGCTATCACCAGGGAATGATAGAAGCATGGATCTTTTGTTCTGCCAATATTCAAGACTCGACTTCCTGTATCGTTTACACTGAATCTCTGTTGTGATTTCAAATTACTCGACAATACTAATATTTATCCATATAGACAGGAGATGCAGCTCTCACTGTGAATAATAAAATATATGTCAATATCATCAGCCAGTGTGGAAAATCAGACTTTAGATCCATCAGACAACTGTAGTTAAAACAACAGCAATCAATCTTTACTTTGAAGAACCTTCACCAGCTATTGGTCTAAAGTTGGGTGGCTTTATGTGGGTGGAGGAGCTGAGCTGAACCTCCAGAGGCTTTTCCATCCACCCACTGTGTGTTAACCATCTGTTACAACTGAATACCAGTCAGAAGGAAATCATGACAAGAAATGAATGAAACAAGTTTATCACAACATGATAGGACTGATGTTTGTTCTTTTAAATGATGTGGCAAACACCTGCTATTTGCTAGTGTATATTTTTTACTCTACAGCCCATTTTATCAGGGTTGAAAACAATGTTGAGATGAATCATGTTGTGCTCAGAGTGGTCCGCCATGCTAATGCTGTTAGCAGGGGACATTTTCACAATGAGGAGTTGGTTAGAGCTTTGGAGCTGTGAGGCTGTGCAGCCTGGATGAAGCTGTGTTTGGTATTAATTTATAGCACTAATTTAGCTGCTGTATTCCCAAAGCTAAAGCCCAAGTGAGGGGGTGTGATGTGTGAGGTGTGTGTAGGAGCAGACTGCAGGTATGTGTGTCAGTGGACTCAGCCTTAATAGTTTTCGAGGACAAAACATATCATTATGGAAGTGAAGAATGTAAGATTGACTGTAAGAGCTGATTTCCCTGATCTGTAGTAGTAAGAGCTGCTGCTGCTGCTGTTGTGTTTATTTCTTATTTATTTTCAATGAAAGCAGATCTCTGTGGGAGAAATTATAATGACTGTACTTTTCTAATCTGTCACTACTGTAAATGAGGCAGCTGAATCTTTTCATGGATGAAAAGAGGGACAGAGCAGTTGTGGAGTGTAGAAGCTGCATAGTGAGTTTGTCAGTGGACTGACAGCTAATATTATTATTACAGTATATTTCCTAACTGTCACTCAGTCTCTAAGTATCAGACAGCTGAATGCCCTCATGGGTGAGTGTGTAGGAGAGACTGACAGCACAGAGGCTGCAGAAATGGACAGATGAGACTCTGTTCAACAAGGAACTACAGAGACCATCAGCCCACTGAGCTCTACTTGTACATGCCACCTCCCATGAACCAAACCAGCTAATGATCCACAGTCACAGTGACCAGTAGAAACGTGGTCGTCATTCAGCTGATATTGAAAAGTTGCTCTGTTCGTTATGTGGCGCAGTAAATCCATTAGTGTGAAACAACAGCATCACTGGAGTTAGCAGTGATACATCATGTTAGCAAATAGCTGCTCTGACCGCCACTGACACTGCTCTAATATTACACTGATGACTTTCACAACACATTAGATAAACCCTGATGAATGTGTCGTCGCGAACAACAGCGTCGGTGTGGTGCTTTGGTTCAGAGAACAAACCCACCACAGTCTCCACTGTCTGACCTCGATCAGTTTGTTTTCTCATTGTCCTCATGTGAGAGAAAAGTCTGGAAATGGAGCCTCTCACTCAGTGAAGGACACATTCATTATGTTGTCAATCTAAACAATGTCTAATTAATGTCATTTCTGTTGGTCATTCAGCTCTTCAGCATTCAGACAGAACACTTTGTTGTTCATTAAAGTGTTCAGTTATTTGTTCTAAATTATGTTCCACTTTGTGTGAAGACAATAACTAAAAGCAACAAAAGGTTACACAGTTGTGTTTGACTGATGATGCTCTGCTCTCTGAAATGTTTCTCAATTAAACCAAGCAACACGTGACAGATTCTGCTGGGAGCAGCACGTCTCCGCAACAGGAGCACAGAACATAACAGACCACTCATACATCACTGAGCTGTGACATAAACATAATGCACACAGCAAGAGACGCCACTGCAAGTGTGATCAATAATGAACATTCATTTAAGGTGTTTTGTGTGGTAAAGAGAAATCATAACCACAAACTGCAGTATGTGGCAGAAAGCAATAAACAGCAACAGTGGTGACATGAGGCCTCTGCCAATGTGCACTGGTCTGTCACACACACACACACACACACACACACACACACACACACACACACACACACACACACACACACAATAGTGTCATACAGCGCACTCACTGTTTTACTTTAATTTACCTTTTTAATTTGATTTATTTGATGTTTCAAGAGGAAATACATAGATTAAATCACTGATCTGATTTTAAAATGACTGGGAAAGAGCACTACTTTGTCAGATCAGAGACACAAACATCTATTTTCATCAAGGTTCACTCTGAAAGACTTTTCACGTTGGAGTATGAGAGCTGTGAATTTAAATCATGAGAATTCACAAACCTCCAAAAAATGCTGCCCCCCTCTCAGCTTGACAACCCCCGGCCTTTGTCAACAGAACACAGTCACACTCACCAAAATGACAGAAACTACAAATACAGGGGCCGGTAGTCAAGCTAGCTTCCAGAGACAATACCCCACTGTGGCCACAAGAGGGCAGTAAATTACACGATGAATGAAACAGGTAACGTCAGATCCTGTATCAGACAGAACGCTGTTTTTGATAAAGATAAAATGTGTCACAACGTATCATAATTGAAGCATCGCAGTGCTACAGTACAGAAGAGGATGAGGGCCACATTCATTTTTTTTTTTTTTTTTTAAATCAAAGAATTTTGTCTTGATCTCAGAATTCTGACTTTAACATGTGGCTCAAATCCTGAGAGAGAGAGATCCCATGGCCTGCAAATCATATTCTCCAGACAGAAGTTCACATGTTTCTTTGGTACAAGTCCCAACAAAAATCACATCGCCATCATTTTTATATTTTTTTCAGTGAAAGTGAAATGCACAAAAGACCATTCAAAGTGAAACTATGTCTGCCATTTTTTTTCCCATATCATATACCCATAGTTTCAAGCAACATGATGTCTACACAGATGACACTGAGGTCTATCTGTAGCTTTAGCAGCTTGCCCTGACAGCACACCACTGAAGAAAATATGTTTATGTTATGTAATGTGCTGAATAACTTCAGACCACAGGCTCACCAACAATAAAAGGCTTCACACTTACACTTGCCGACCAAACCATAACCATCCAAATGACAAACACACTGGGCCAAAGTGACATACAGTATGACTTCATCACCATGGCGACATCACAGCTTCAATCGCTCTATCCTCCTTCACCTCAGCTGGATGAACTCTTTATGTTGTCACAATGACAGACAGCTATGACACCACTCACTTTACCAACAGATGAGAAAACTGACAAAAGGATGCACTCTGAGGTGAAGAGCTTCACCTGCTCTGCACTTCCTGAACCTTTGTGATGTCAGCAGATCTTATTTAACTCAAGGCATGAGTCACCAGAAAAAAATCACATTTAGGAGCTGACTGTTCTCTCTCAGCCGCTAACACAAATGTCTGACCACGTGACCATTCAGCTCTACAGTAAACACCAGGCTACACTCTGTGAAGCAGCAACATGCAGAGAGCTGGACAGCAGACACAGACACAACAGCACATCAGGAAACATGATGAAATCCATCTCAAACAGAAAAGAGGAGCACGGGAGCTCTGAACAACAGCCTCACATCACTTTCTAATTAGAGAGCAATCAGTGGAGCCCTAATCTAATTCTGAAGCCTCTCTGTCATTGGACTGCACTCAGAGGTAGATGTGATGGTGGCTGATGGAAACCCATGACCAAAGAGACAGAGAGGGAAAATGCAGTGAGAGAGAGAGGTTCTATAAACCTCAGGGCTCCATCTTCGTGTGTGTGTGTATGTGTGTGTGTGTGTGTGTGTGTGATCAGGGTTGTATCATCTTTACACACAGCAGCTCGTTCAGGAACTCAAATTAAAGCAAGGTGCCAACGTCTGCCTCTTAACACAGCGTATATTATATCACTGCAGCACAAAGCAAGTCAAAGCACTCTGACTACTACTACGAGATGATGCAGCTGTAGATGGCACACTCCTCTCACTCAGCTCTGGACTGTAGGTTTAAAAGCTGGAGGTCAGTTCTCAGTGATCTGACTCACAAAATAGTCTTGAACACGGCGATGCTGCTGTACACACTGAGACATGATGGAGCTGTTCTGTGACTGGGTGGATGTAAAGTCTTACTGTCTCTTTTGAAGTCCAGTGAAGAGGTCAGGAGATGGTGTCAGATCACTGCACTCACAGCACTCTCTCTCTCCCCCACACACACACAGAGATTCACAGCAGGCCATTCTTACCTGAAACACAGAGAAAGAGGAGAGCAGAGTGTAAAAGGAGGATTTGTGATATTTTACTGTGCAACTCATCAAGCATATAATGCATTCAGTGTTACCACTTTACATTTTACTGAACTGCATCTTTGAAGGTTTGAGACAGAACACAGGAAGCAAACAGTTTGAAATTTGCCGGTTTGTATGAAGGTGATTTAACCCACACTGCTGTGTATTTTTGACTCCGTCTGAATCTACTGTGCCACTGACTGAGCAAAGTAAGACAACATGTATTTACTGCTACAAGCACAGTGAGAGGTGTCTGAACTGTGAGAGGAGTCCTTGTGAACAGCAGCTACTGGTGTGAACAATACAGGAGAAATGAAAATGATACAAACTCATTTTGAGTTAAAAGTAGGAAATGATCCTGTGCTCACATCTTCCTCAAAAAATGAGACCGTGAAGGCAAAATCAGCCAAGTGTTACTCTTCCTCACTGAAACGTACAGTTCTCTTGGTAGCTGCTTCCCACTACTCACTTTGGGTCTCATTATCACATTCTTACAGAGTCCCTCTAGGGTCAAACCAAGAGCACAGATTCACACATCGTTCTTTTTTTTCTCAGCTGACCCTAGAGGGGCTCTGTACATCCTTAATGTCACAGGGGAAATCTAAAGACGATGGGAGAAGAGGAAGCAAGAAACCTGAGCTCAAACAGACACTCTACTGGTGGATTACTTATTATGGATCTATCAGTATGTGTGTAAGACTATAATGTGCAAAACAGACATCGGAGACTGTTGATGAGGTTTTTGACCAACAACAAACCAACATCTGTCATTTTTACAATTATGATGATTGATGGTCATCAAAATGTATTATTGTCAGTGTTTTAGGACACAGCAGTTTATTCTCCAGCCATGTCTCATTAGAGGACAGAGGTTTTTTGAGGTTTATTGAGGTCATTGAGGTCATTTTTGATAATCAAGAAAAGCTCTGATGAGAAAGGACAGGATGATGGGAAATAATCAGCGTTTGGCCAAATGGAGTTCATCACATCTCTTCACCTCATCAGGTCAAATAACACAGTCATTGTGATCTCATGACAGACAAATTAAGAATCACCATGGCGATGTGACTCATTAGTAATTGTCTTCAAATAAGAAACATTCCACTGAATCCTGGAAACAAGAAATAATCCAGAAAAAGAACAATGGTAGTCTTTATATTTTAACCAACACCAGGAAATGTTATACTGTAGTTTGAACAGCAGTCAGGCAGTTATCATTGGCAGCTTTACTATACAGCTGATGCAAACTAAAACTAAATGTTTGGGAAATGTGTGGATTGCAAAGGAAGAACAGATCTAAACCTGTGACACTACACAGCTGCACAGGTGTAAGAGGAGGAGGTCTTCCTCCCTGTGGCTGTGTGGCTACACAGGCTTGTTGATGCCTCCAGGCTCCTCTGTTTCATTACAGCTGCAGGTTTTTTGGATGAAATTAGAGAAGAGATGACTGAGTATCTGTCTGCTGTCTAACTCTGTCCATCTCCACTTAATCTCCATTATTTCATCCCTCTGGTTCAAGAACATGGGGGATGTTAAACCCTCCAGCCGACCAGTCCAAGAGACAACAAGCCCTGAGACATATCGTTGTTCCCACTCACTGTGGGTAGAGAAAGCATCTCATAAAGCTGTGTGCTCCAGCTGAGCTGCTGTGTGAAAAGGCTGTGAAGATGTTTAACATCAGTGATTCCCCATCTGGTACAAACTGAATGAAAAACAGAATAAATCTGAGGTTGGTCAGAGACTGTGATGAAGATCAGAGCAGAACTGTCACAAAACACACTTTGCTTAGTGTGAATGAGTCAGAGAGAATTACTGAACTGACATCAAGTAAAAACTGCTCAATCTCTAAATTGGGTTTTCTGTCTAAAGGAGCCTGGTCAACCTGAGGTTTATTCGTAACCTGCAACATCTGAACTGGTGACATTACAAGGTCACATAAGAGGCTCATAGCCTACAATGACACGTAAACTGTGACATCATGAGTGAGCTAAAACAAGAAGCTAATACTTATCCATAATGGAGAATGGTTGAAATAGAAAAGCAACATTTGGAACAAATGACATCAAATGCCCACACTGTAATAAATCTACAGCAGAGTGTGTGTGTGGGATGTTGATCCTAAAAGACATGAAGCTGCTTGACAGCATCAATCCAGTTGATGGGACTCCCATACTGGATGTAGGAAGGCTAAAAATATACATCTTTTATCTCACGCACACACCACGGAAAGGACACAAACACTCCTCTGTGACACAGTCTATCATCCTGTCCTCCTCTCCACTGACAGACAGCCTGACTTGACCTTGTTTTTTTTGGTCCTCTCGTCCATAAAGTACAGTATGAGCTGTCTCTGGTAGTTGTGTTGATGTATCTGTTGAGACCTGACTCTGTTCTCCAGAGACCCATCAAATGTGTGCATGTCTATAACTCTGCTCTGACTCTGGCCCTCAAGATCCAGACTGAGCTGTGGGAACATCTCTGTCTGCCCGTCACGTACAGCCGGCAGTAAACTCCAAACAAGATCAAATCTGGCACATCTGCAGGAGCAAACTGGCAGCACTGCTCCTGAACTTAATCACTGCATTTGGCTTCACCACAGTCAGCACAGACTGTCCAGATGAATCTGTAGCTATTTCCACACAGACTTGTTCACAATCATGTGACTATTTTATGTCTATGGCCCTGATCTTCAAACATATCTTACCTAATTCAGGCAAACATGTTGTTATCAGGCTAAAATAATCCTGTTCATTCTCATCCAGCTCATTTGGTTTGAATGCTTTGGATTCAGTTAGAGGATTGATTCGTTAATCCTATGTGAAGACATCTTCAAGAACAATGAGTAGACAGTTAAATTATGAACTGTATTCTAATGACTGGCTGAGTACTGATCATGTGATTGCAGTTGCACGAGGTCAGTGTGTTGGGAGCTCTCCCAGCATGCACTAGGACAATAGATTAATGGACATGAGTGTAATGTATGTGTTGGTGCATTGTTTTGGGCGTCGTTCTGTTCTACATTCTGCATCACAATGTTTCCAGCATCTCCAAACCTCATTTCTATTCATTTGATAAAACAAGTGAAGGCTGTTCTCTAGGGGAACTGTAGGGATTTCACAACAAGGAACTCAATAAATGTAAAAAAGTAAGAATAAAAACACAACATGCAGATTATACAGGCAGAAGCACCCTACAGGTTTTCAGTGAATTATTTCCACTTACTCTGTAATATTACACACAGCTGGCACAGTGTGGACACCTTCATTTATTTAACTGTTAACTGACCTTCAGAGTTGTTCTGGCACTGCAGAGCTGTTTTGAGAGATTCACTGTTTATACAATCAGATCACTTGTAGAGCAGCAGCAGACAAACAAATCTGCAAACAAATGATTTTGTGTTTAGATTCAATATTTTTTTTTTCCTTCTTCTTTTTTCATGTGTGAAGAACGAGGCTCAGCTCTGTCAATTCCTCCCACCACAACTCCTGAGCTGATTCATCTGCTGCTGGAAATGTTGACGAAAGCAGAGCTCTAGTTATTATAGAGCCATATATTCAACAGCTGTTAAGACTTTGTGACTATGCCAAGTTTAATTCTATTGTTCTAAGTCTTCTGGTCTATATCCACTCAGTAAAAAAATAAAGAAAGAAAGAATTGAGGTGGGAATCCACCAACATGACACAGCATCAGGGGTGTTCTCCTCAACAGGATTACCTGTTTGAATGAAGGATTAATAGAAACTGGATATGTGAATATATTTAATGGGTGAACACTTAAGCCAAGCAAATAGGTTTAATCCTGTAATCCTATAATACAACCTCAGCTCTGATTTGTATTGACTCTTAAACACAGAAACAAACATCCAGTCATTTATTGACTCAGTGTTACAGGAAGCTCAAACTCTTTACTGTTTGCTCACAAAGACTCTGATGATGTTATAATCAATAGATCAAATGTTTGTTTTTCCTTCGGTGGTGAATTTATTATTTACTTGAGCTTTTCATGAGTCAGTTACAGGCAGCAGGTGCTTGTTAGAAGCACCTAACAACAATCACGTCTGAAGGGAGGATGTAACTCCTGCTCTCAGACCAACAGCCTGGCACAGAGGCAGGATTCATTTACTGCAGCTCAGTCTGTTCACACCCTCAGTTATTATGGATCTCAAACCTGTTTCTGTGTCATGTGAGGGAACTCAAACACTTTACACCTGCACATGGTGAAGGAATAACACATGTCGGCCATTGGATGGGTTGTCACTGAGCCAGGCTTCAGTCATGAAATTAGATAAATAAATAATTAAATTAATAAGATTCATTCATTTCACAACATCCTCAACTTTCATTTACAATATTATAAAGGAGTATTAATAAGAGCACAGATTGTACTGACAAGCAGGTGTCAATAAAATCCCAACCACATCCAGATGTAACTCACTCCCGCTGTTCCAGTGAACTCAGTATAAAATATTCGGCCTCAGACATTCAGTACCGCTCCTCTGTTTGGAAGCAACGATCATCACAAACATTCATCACTCTGCAGCAACACTAGTCAAGGATAAGTGTGTCCATTTTGTATTTTGTTCAACCCCAGTCACACCATGTTCACACAGTGTCAGAGAGAACAGAGTTCTCATGTTTTTTTCACCTGAGCGTTGTTATCATTGATTTGAAACACAAAGACACAGAACCACTGGATTTCACCTCCTTTTCACCCCGAGTGAGAAATCCTTACACTAAACAAATCTTCAGCAGCTGGAGCCTTTCAGCTGTCCTCTCTCCTTCACACAGGTTAAAAAGCAGAGCTACAATAACTTTAGGCGTCCTTCGTATCAAGATGTCAGAATACTAAAATCAAATCAAGTAGCAGCCTGACATCAACTGTTTGCATCTCACTGTCTGTCCGTCAGCTTCTCTGTCTGACGCCAGGACTCTGTTATGGAGATCTGGGTGAGGACTGTCTCCCTTTAGATTCACCTTTAAATGACAAGAAGAATAAAATACCTAAGGAGCTGGTTAGCTTTGTAATAACACAATTTACAGTTTATATTTTTCTCTCTGCATGTGTGGGAGCACTCATGCATCAAACTATGAGAGTCAGGAAAGAAACTAAATGAAATTTCTATATACATGCACAAACTATCTTGTACAACTACATGTAGCTCCATCATTCAATCAACAAACACCTCCAGTTTGACAGAAGATGCATCATAAAAGCTGCTCCACACAGACCTGGAGGCGTTCAGGAAAGACACGTGATTACATTCATCAAAGCCTCAATGCCCTCTCAGAGGCCTCATTCTTTGGAGTGGCTGAGCTCTGCACCACACCTGAATAAGTACTTACTATGTGTATGTCTCTGAAAACAGACTCTTCAGCTCAGATGGAGGATGAATTTCTTTACCCCGACTCACACATACTTTCTCTTTTCTTTTTTTTTGCATGTTTATGGTATCAGGGATTTCCAACTCACCATGGTTGAATCACTGAAGCATCAGAATCACTGAAGCAAAACTTTGACAGCAAATGATGTGTTTAAACCTGCAGCCAGGGGAAGAAGCTGAGGAAACTCCTTCAGTTTGTAATGAAAAAACACACAACTAAACATCACTCACAGTAGCAGTGTAAACAGTGCTGATCTCACTGACAATCAGAAATTGACACTAGTTCCAGGAGCAACTACATGTCAGAATGTGCATAAATCGCAACAAAGCAGCAGAAACCCAGTTCATTTAAATACAAAGAGTGTTTGATAAATGATGTGTTTCCAAGCTTCATTAAAACTCATAAAACCTGAAAAAAGTTTCTGGTTTACTGTTTGGGTGGGTGGGGGGGTGTGTTGTCTGGGAGAGGGAGACAGACATAGGAGGGAGCGAGAGAAGCCAAATGCCACAGTGATATTTGCAATATTTTCATTCACTACACCCCATGTGGAACAAGCCACGATACATAGAGTATATTTGTTTTAACACCCACCATTAGTTTATTGTTTGTGAAGACACAAAATGTTTTGGAGTTTTCACGAGGAAAGTTTATTTTTCATTTTCTTGCTCAACTTGGTGGAAAAAATAAACTGGATTTCAAACACAGCAGTGACGATAAGTCATGATTCAGAGTTTAGCAGCTGGCCTTGTTAGAGAGACAGAAGCTGGAACAGTGATCGACCTGTGACATGAACTCAGAGAAGCAGCTGAGCTGATTTCCTACTTTAAGAAGAAGGCAAATATTCACATCAAATCTCCAATCAGTGTTTCCCAAAAAAAGGCTGGATGTGGTCGGCCTGCCCAAGTATATTCATGGCCTTTGTTCCTCTCCCTCTGCTGTTCATTGGCTGCAGTTTGAAAAGCCAGCAGCAGATATTCAAATCAACTCAGGTCTGAGCAGACGACAAGTTTAAAGCAGCTCTGCAGTGAGATGAGCATCAGCGCTCCCCTCAGAGGAAACAATGGCTCAGCCACAGATTAAAGATTTTACTGTCAGTCATGAGCAGGCAGTGTGGAGAACATTGGTCCAGTTGATTAAAAAAAATATATATACGAGGCAAAGTAAAGAAAGTAAAATGATTCAAGAAAAAAAATGTCTGGAGTTTGTTCGTAAAAGAGCGAGAGAGGAGCAGTGTGAGATGGAGAGGGAGGTTTATGTGTGAACTAATGAGAGGAAAGTTAGAGGAGCTGAAGACTCAAACACTAAAGATTTAGTGTCTCAACTATAGATCGTTTATTCAACTATATTGTGTTCCCTGTCTCCCTAACAGCTCAGTTTTCCAGCAGATAAGAAGAAAAGACTTTATTTTGTACAGAGTGAGAAAAAAAATAAATACACAAAGAGAAGCCGAGGGAGTTCAGTCAGAACCTGGAAGTCAGTTCTGCTCAAGTGCTGGTGTCTCTGCGCCATCAATTAAAAATGATTTCCTCTTTAAGCCCTGATTCATATCTAAACCCTGTCCACTCTCACTGCTGTGTCTCTGTGTGGTTCCTGTGAAAACTGTCAGCTGCTAAACAGCGTTCAGTTTGCTGCTGCAAAAACCTTCCTGGAAAACAAACAAGGACGTCATCATCAAAAGGAAAAAGTGAGATCTTCTCCCAAGAAAAAGGATCCTGCTCAGCAGCTGACTCCACATATCCCACAAGTTGGATGTTCCTCCAGCGTATGAGTTGCACAGCACAAACGCAACACCTCTAAAACACAACAGTGATTCTTGAAGAGTGTTTTTAAAGACACAAAAGCAGAGGAAAGTCCTCATCAGCAAACAGAGCTCACATACAGAAGGCACCATGTGTAGGACCGGGTTTTTTTCATGTAACTGCTTAAACAATATGTGGCTTTCCAACCTGAGTTAAACCAATGATTCTACAAAGGTCCTGTTTAACATCAACATTGTTCTCACATAAATGAGCCGACACCTGATGAAAGAATGAACAAGAAGAAGAATCAGACCAAACTGTCACTCCTAACCTTTAGTTTCTCCAAATACAAAATGAGACTTTGAGGCGTGCAAGGAAGATTGTAGCTGACTCCTCCCACCCTGGACACAAACTTTTTGTGACACTCCCCTCTGGCAGGAGGCTGCGGTCCTTCAGGACCAAAACCTCTCGCCACAAAAATAGCTTCTTCCCATCTGCTATTAGCCTTATCAACAAGGCTAGAGAGCCCCACTGTTGCTGATCCCCCTGATCCTCAATTGCACCAATCACCAGAAAAAATTCCTTGTATGTGAAAACATACTTGGCAATAAAACTGATTCTGATTCTGATTCTGAGACGTTGATTCAACTCATGACAATGTGGAGGTGGAATTTTGTGCAGTTGTTGTGAGAGAAAATGAAGAATCTGTGACAGGCATGGGAGGCTCTCTGGGTTTTTAAAGGGATACTCCTCATAAACAACTTTTGAGAATCAAATATGTAGATACACTGAGCAGCCAGAACAATGACCAACCTGCTGCTGGTCCTCCACACACTGCCAAACAGCTCCACCCTGCCAACACATGGACTCCACAAGACCTGAGCAGGTGTCCTGTGGTATCTGACACCAAGACGTGAGCAGCAGATGCTTTAAGTCCTGTGAGGTGAGAGGTGGCGCTGCAGGGTTGGACTTGTCCTACAAGTCCCCAAACACCCCGTCACCAGTCTGTGATTTGTCCCCCTCCACTGTCAGTAGGTACTCACCACTGTTGACTGGGAGTCTTAATGTTTCAGAGACGCTCCGACCCAGTCGTCTGCCGGTGCCGGTTTGACCCTGGTCAATGTGGCTCAGGTCTTCACAGCTGCTCGTTTCTCCTGCATCCAACACGTTGACAACAAGAACCAGCTGTTCCCTCACTGTCTAATATATCCAGAGCTTAAGGAGCACCGCTGTTACAGATAATCAACGTGATTCGCTTCACCTGCGAGTGGTCGGGATGTTTGGCTCATCAGTGAATGTTCATATCAAACATGTATTATGTGAACCTGCTGTAGTTTCAATGGTGTCTGTCAAAAGTTGATAGTTCCTCTTTTCACAGGTAAAACCAGCTGTGAATCAACTTGAATTCATGTCAGTTACAACTGAGTCCAGCAATCACAAGATTTCACAGGAGAAAAGGTTGAAAAACATCAACAGAGATGTTTCTGATCACTTTTTGTTGTGTCTGTGAGTTTGGACAGATTTCAGCTTTGTGTTTGAGTGTGTGTCACAACTTTGTCGGACGAAGGCTTCAAACCCTGGTGACTTGTGGTTCCAGCACTGACCCTGAAGACCTGATTGTGTTTTCTCACTTCAAGGTCAAAGTGAGCAGCTGATCCATCACTGTGTTGCTTCTGTCACCGTTACCAGACATCCACACTTCCTTTCAGAGCTGATGCACTTCCAGTGTGGAGAGCACCATTACTTACTGCTGACATTTAATTACCAAAGTAAAGGAAACTGATCCTTTCTCATCCTCTATCCATCCCTCCTTATCTTCGTCCCACTGCTGCTCACAAAAGTTAGTTTCCCACAACACACTGCTTCTTCACTCATCCACCTGCATCACACACACTCCACACGAATAAGGCTCCTCAGCCGCATAAGAGCAGTGTCAAAGAGAATCCAATAGGTCACGACTGACTGATCCAAACTACAATCGTCATGGTGAAAGTGAGAAGGGACGTGTGTGAAGATATGAAGGTCTTTCAAGTAAACTCAGATATAAACTCAGCTGTTTGACAATCTACACAAGTTAAATGGCATATGCCCTAAAACACACACACATTTCATCAGAGAGGCCAGCATGATGAAATGACTCCTACAGAGGAGCTGACAGTCCAGCAGCCTCCACATGTTTCTGCTCTCCTCTACGACTCTGCTGAGAGGAGACTCTCCTGAAGCTGTCAGCAGGACCATCAGCCTCTGCGGCTGCTCTGTGCATGAAGACTGCTGCCAGCTCAGCTCAGACACACTCATCACTAACTTCACTGAGAGCAAACACAGCTCTGCTGGAGCAGGAACCTGCTCAGAGTCAGAGGCTTCTCCATGAGCAGCGCAGCTCTCTCCGTCCTGTCAGGTGTTTCCAGGAAGGGACGTCCCTTCACATACCTTCACACCTCGAGTCAGCATCAGACGGACAGACGCACAATCAATATCCCCGGGAGATGTAATTTCCCTCTCAACTCCGGTGTTTCCTAGTGGAAACCGCCAGCACATGAAATGGAAAAGAATGAAAACGACCCCTTGCCTTGAAATCCAAAGAGGAAAGCGACGCCGGGGATCCACACGGTGTGTATCCAGAAGTAAAGCATGGTGTCCGTCAACAAGGCTCCGCGCTCCTCCCGACGAAGCTGCGCGTCCAGCGGTTAATTTCCAGAAGAGAAAGCTGCAGATGAAGCCGAGCGGAGGAACAGATCCCAGTCTGAGCGGTGCTGATGAACACAAGAGCTGGAGACTCTGTCGCTGCTTCCTGTGCTGCTTTCACACGGACATCAGCGACCTCTACCGACACTTTCATCCAGAGACTGAGTCTGTGGGAGCTCTCTCTCTCTCTCTCTCTCTCTCTCTCTCTCTCTCTGTTCACGGTCCAGGACTGACAGCAGGACTAATCTGGACAAGTCCAACTCATTTCATTCAGCACCACAACCATGATTTGTCACATGGAGGCTCTGACTCTCTCTCCTCTCAGCATATTTACTGCTGCACAGTGAAGCCAGTGAAGAGGAGGGGAAGGGGAGAAGGAGGCAAAACAAAAGTGTTTGCTGCTCACTGCTGGGATGTCACTGTGGCAACAACCATGTGTAGTTTAAATACATGGTTTCAAGTCGATTCATGCAGGAAACAACATGAACCACACTCAAGTATCTGCCTTTATAATTATAACAACATGAACTGAGGACATGGAAATTTTGCAAGAAAAGAAAAGTTTCTGTTTTTGGTGTGAATAATATGAGTTCCCATGTTTTATACTTTTGACGTCTAATTAAACAATAAAAGATGGATGTCTTCTGAGTATACAGTCCTTCTAGTGTATCTGTAGGAGCTGCTTAGTCCCATATGCACAGTAGTGTACCAATATATGTCAGAGTGCAAAGTGAAGACGGTCTAGTTGGTCTCATTGGAGAAAGCCAGTTATCTATGTGCATACAAGTGTGGTGTTCTACCCAGGAAACCCTGACAACAGATTTATTACACTGAGTTCTCTCAGAGCCGCTGAAGCTGCTGCTTGAGTTTGTATTATTCACTCTATCTGTAGTGAGACCATCAACACAAGACCAGCTTTTCATTTCAACACAGGTTAGAAAGTACAAACGACTTGACAGAAACAAAAGTGCACGTTTGTCCACCAGGTGTTTCCATAATGTCACTGCATGTTGTGGGTTTAACTTGGTTTTTGGATCTTCGCCCTCACACAGAGAAGACGCTGCTGCTCGGAGATGGAGATTCTATTATTGTATTTGTGTTTTTGTGTGTTTGTGGTGTCAGTTTTGTTTCCTTTTAGTTTCCATCTGTGAAGCTTCCACCCACGAGGCCTCATGGCACAGGTGGACTGTGTTTGCAGAGTTTATTCACATTCTCCACCTGTTTCCATCACACTGCTCATTTGTATTTTAGACTCAGAGGAGAAGAAAACTGTTTTCATTGTAACACGCCAGCAGCAAGAGAAACAAAACAAATGAATCCCATCAAAACAATCTGATGGAAAATATAGTTTGAGTCAGAGTCAGAGAAGTGAGACGCTGATTCTCAGAGACAAGTCAAGTCTGTTTCATGCTGGAGTCAAACTGCAAAAGCCATTGGTCAGATGGATGATATGTAAATGATTTCTGCATACACACTGCGTGTGTGTGTGTGCGCGTATGTGTGTGTGTCTTCAGCCTATAATTTTCTACACTTTCTCCAGGTTTTACACTTCTGCAATCAGAGAAATCACCACTTTAAAAGCACGTCTTCCTCATTAGAGAGAAACTTCTGCACTCATGTTACAGAGTGCAGTCCACTCATGTCTTCTACTGAACACTAAGTTCAAAGCTCCTGACCTCTAAGAGTCTTGATTCATAATTAATTTCCAGCCCACAGTGTTTGTGTCCTCAAGCAAACCTCTGGATGTCAGTGTGTCAGGCTGATGTTGGTGAATCTGGGGCTGTACTGACTGTGAGGACAAGATGGGAGAACTTTTAGACTCTGAGGAGTCAGTCAGGACTGATTTGATAGACAGTCCATGAACAAAACTGCTCATCATCATCATCTAACTGCTCCTCATAGCTATGATCTGCATGGACTGATGTTAAGCTGCTCATGGTGAATACTGATCTTTTAAAGTTGCACTTGTTCTCAGTCCAGCTCCCCTGCACTTCAGTCCTCCTCACTGACTCTAGTGTTGCAGTGTGCGGACAGATGTGTTTGATCCAGATGCTGTAGAACAGCTGCTTCTCTCCAGCTGCCAGAGAGGAGTTTCAGTGTGAAGGTGTAATGCATTCACACATGGTTCACACTGCACTTTCTTCACCAAGGTCAGTGTGGTACCAAAGTCGTCATGACTCCTCCTCTTTGCATCATGATGATTCCGACTCTGTCAGTTGCTATGACGAGCAGAAAGTCTCAAAGTGCAGCCTTGACTCTCCATCCATCAAGTCTCAGGATACAGTTCAGAAAAGATGTGTATTGATCTCATGTCTAAATTTGACACCACATCACACGGCTCTCTTTCTCCACTCTGAGCTGTGACCTCCAGCAGTGGATCATTTACAGTAAAGTTGCAGTCTCTCTGTGATACTTGTTCTCTGATGCTAATGACTCTTGGAGCTCTAGTTTCCTCTGCTGTTGGTCTCTGCCCTGAATAAAGAGCTCCTCTGTCTATTTCTAGTGACTCCATCCCAGTGGTTTCCATCACAGCAGACCCCCAGCTGATTACCTGTGACTCTGCTGAGAGCATTGATTTATGACTGTTTTGCTCTTATTATTCTTCAGCTCTGTGCTGCAGCACTGCAGCTCTCAGCTGACATGCAAAACCTGTGAAAGCTTCTCTGAAGACCTGGTTTTAACAACACGTTGCCCCTGACAGAGGCAAATGACTGGAGCACAGAGCATCACTTTCTGGTTCAGATGCAGTTGAAAGTGTGTTGGTCTCTGTCACTGGGCCTTTACTGCACAGAGAGAACTGGGTCTCATCATTAACAGAAACAGTCCTAAACATCCAGGCAGACAGAGGACAACTGGGTCTATGTCTACAAAAATGAAATTAATGAATTCAGAGAAAAACAGCAATGAAGAGGATTTTCTCTCCACCTGACTTCCTCTCCGTTAGAGCAGCTCCACCAGCTGCAGCGTCTGGTCATTGAAGTGTTAGAGGAGAAGAAAGACGATCGACAGCCAGTTCAGACTGAATAATGGGATTTGTGTTGGGACTCTTGGTGTCAGTGCTCAACCATCTGGAACAACAACAGCAACAGATGAAGAAAAACATCCACTTCGGTAATGGATCATCAATTCACAACTGTAATTAGGAATAAATGTAGCTACAATTAAAAAAAATGTGTCATTGCTCTGAAAAGACAATATGAATGTCACTGCACTGTCAATGTATCCAGGGGTTTTTCTCTCCACTTCAATCAAAAACTGAAACTGTGGTTTATCTTCATACAGAGGAAGAGAAGTCGCCACAATGTCTTTAATCCAGTTCTCTGCTCTTGCAACAAAAAGACATCATGAATCTGACACTGAGTCTGCGGTGTGAACATCAGTGTGTGTTCAGTTTGTGTGTGTTTGGGTAGAACACACATATAATCCTTGATGGAGGCTGTGGATATACAGGATGTGGAGGTTTGGATCAGCTGTATTTCTGAACTGACTGAGGAGAAAAGCAGAGAGCTCAGCTGTTCTCCTGACGATTCTCCTGTTGAGTCTCTGCAGACTTGTTAGCTCCTTCATTTTAACATCTCTTGTCAATCACATCAACATCACCAACCATGTCTGACTATGTTTCTATTTTATGTGTAACTTTGACAGTTTTACACTTTATTTCATTCTGTCAAGCACCTCAATTCAAACCACACAGCAATTATGTCATATTTTCTTCTTCTTGTTTTGAATGGTGACCTGTCTTTTTATCTCCCTTGCATTCCGCTGACATTGATAACTGTGTTTGAGATGTAATGACCTACAGTTCTAATGTTCACCTGTCAGTCAGAAGCATTTCTGTCATCACGCTATAAAAAGCTCCTTGACGACATTGTTACAAGCTAAAGTTACTGACAAGCTGCTGGACTTTAGTCATAGACATGTGTATCATTAACATCACTGGGCTCCATGTGGCAGAACTGTTACTATAGAAACGTGTAGCCTCAGTGGCATCCATGTGTCACACTGCAACCATTAACAAAGAGAGAACGATGAGGGGATATGTGACCCTTCTGTTGTTCTGAAATGAAGTGTTTGTGCGCAGTCATCATTGTGATCTCTCTCTTCTCTCACTGAAGCACGAATCATGAATAATAAAGCTGACACTGCATCGGCTGAAATAAAACACATGAGCTGTAGCTGCTTAAACTCACAGTCCCTGAAACAGGAGACTGTTAGACAGAGCAGGAAAAGGCTGGAGGAGAAGCTCAGATTGGAAACAAAGAAAGTAAACATTCAGTGTAGTAGCAGTGAGGAGAAGGAAAAATGTGAGAAGCACAGCAGAGCATCATAGTTTAGCTGTTACAGTGTGAAATGCAGCAGCCTCAGAGTCCTTCTCACCACACTATGGCAGCAGAGAAGGAGGTAAAGGAGGCGCAGCAGCCACAGATTGACTCCATGCTAATTACAGGATAATTGTTCTCACACTTGTTTGATTTTAATTACTGTTGCTGACTCTCAGTAACTAACAGAGCATTTATTTCCAAATAGCAATCACTCCAGTACAGAGTCACATTATCCAGTCATGTAACAGGACTGACTCTGTGGAGTCGTCTTCCCTGATCCAGCCTGTCTGTCTCATCCACATCCTGTGAGACTTTCTGCTCGTCAATAATCCCACCATCATAAATGATGATCCCTCTGTGCTTTCACTCCAAAGTGGTGGTTCTGCCTCAGTCCAGCCAATCCAGCAGCTGAAGACTCTTTACGCTGCAGATCTATTCCCAATCCACTACAGCAAGAGAAACAACACAAGTGAACAGTGTGGGTGGAAAAATGTTGAATATCACCTGACACTTCAAACAGAGAGAAGCTGAACACTTCACACAGAAAATAAAAGTATCTCAGAACGACATAGAGAAGAACGAGAGGAAGAGAAAGTGGGAGGACGGAGAGAAAAGAGCACATTCTCTACAAATCTGATCTCACTGGTGACTCAGTGCTGACAAAGAAAAACAGTGAGGAGCTGAGAGAGAGAAATGAAGGAGAGAAACTTTACAATCCAACAGTGATTCATCACGATTAATGAAAACTACCTGATACTTGAGTCTTGAGTGTTCAGCCAGTGAATGAAAGACATTTCTTTCTGTTTTAGAAACCATGAAAGCAAAGCTGACATTCTACATTTATCACATTTGGATGACTAAATGAGGGTTTTTGGAGCACCTGATAATCAATCTGAAAAAAGCAAGTTCTTTTAGTTGCACAGTTGTTGAAATTTCTTTAAGACAACTATACTTCCTGAGCTTTCACTCATAAGTCATAGAAATGAACAGGCACTGAGCACAGTCTAAAATAGAAGCTTCAGAAATGGGCTGAAAACGTTTCATATGATGAAGGAAATGTGAAGTTTGTGTGGCAGAATGAAAACACTTCTTTACATCCTCCACACATGATGATGATCAAACAGCTGCAGCAGCACTGATGACTGAAGAAGTTTAAGATTTTTTTCACAGATAAAATTGAGTGTGTGACTCTGATGACTACAAACAAATTCCAGCTGTAGAAAATGAGGTGATATCTTCTTTCACATAATCAAACAATCAAGTTTTAGAAATTTCCCAATGTAAAAATCAATGAACTTGTACCTGCTGCATAATCAGACTCATTACTACATTACTCCCTGCACAAGCAGCTGCAGATTAGCTAACACTTGTTTGCATAATGTCTGTCACTGTTCAGTTAGGAAGAGTAAAGAAGAAACAGGTGGTAGAAGAAAGAAAAAAACAACAATAAGGAGGAAACGGAGGAAGGTGAGAAAAAGATGAATAATTATTCTACCTGCTACGGAAGCCTGTCAGTGCCAAACAAATGATCCTTATCAAGAAATGCACCAACCAAAGCAGCTTGCCTCATCTTCAAACCCCATCTGCTCACACAGTTTTTGAAAAGTCAGATCAAAATGAAAAATGCATGATCCACTCAAGATGGAGAAAAATTACCACATGACCTGGAGGCTTTAAATAAATGTAATAAATCTGTGAAGGTTCAGAAAGTTTTCAGTAAAATTTCACAAACTGCTGTGATAGATCTTATTTAAAACTCTGTGTATTCATCTTACACAGCTGCAGCAGGACAATAACAACGACATGACTGAAGGAGACATGAAGCTTTTGGAAAACATGGAGACATATGAGAGGACAGGACCAAGGACTGGACACTGAGGGGACACACATCATCTCTCCGGCTGACCAGGAGAACAAACACTGACTTCACAGTGTCACAAAGTTCACATCATGTGAGGATGTGGTCTTCATTTACACCGAGGACTACAGAGCAGCTATAAGCTACATTTGTTGAGAAGCAGTTTGTATTTTAAGTTTGATTCTGTCGGCTCTCTTGATGAAAGAAATTTCATTTGTATTATCAGGTGATTAAACGTTAATTTCATCCATTATGAACGGTCGTCAGTTCACCATCTGCTGGCAGACTGTGTTGATCGGCTCAGCAGAAGTGTTGTGATCTAACAGGGTCAGACAGGTGTGGACACATGCAGGATAAAAACAGCTCAGCTCCAGTGAAGGTAGCTGAACTGGAAACAGGTTCATACACACACCTGCTCTTGTGATTCCATGAACACCAACAGACAAACACACAGATGTAGTTATGTTTGCTCTCATGCATCTTGGCTGAAAGTTCAAAAGTTCAAAGGTCTTAAATTTAAAAGTTCATTCTAGACCAAATAAAACAACATGTGAACACTAATGAGAAGTCATCAAGTCAAAACAGATACTGAACTCACGTGTAAACAAATCCATCTCTATGACGACTGAGTGAAGTCGACCCACTGATGAAGAGCATGTGATATGGTTGAAAAAGCTAGTAAGTGGACCTTGAGTTGGGAGCGGTTTGGTGTCAATCATGAATTTTAGTGTTAATGATGTTATTTAAAAATCAGTATTCATGTTTCCTGATGTGCATTTATGCAGATGAAGTGTGATGGAAAACACTGCCTCTTATTCACTATATTAAAAACTCACATGGTGGAACCACTTCGAGCTTCTCCTTCCTCCACCTGTTTGTCTCCTCCTTTCATCTGTCCCTGTGTCGACTCACTCCTTCCTCACCAACCTGCAGCTTCATCTACTGTGTTTCACTCCACCTCCTTCATTTCACCTTCAGCACCATCTTCACCCACAGACTACAGATGCAAATGCATCATGCAGCAAAGTTGCACATATTAAAGATAAAACACAAAATCTCTCCGTGCTCCTGACGTCAAAAACATGCTCCTACACAGAAGCACTCTTGTTCTGCAGACAAACACACTCACAGCCTCCTACAGGCTGTCCACACTGCTGCTCTCTGTGTCTGTCACATCACTCGTCGCCACTTTGTTCCAACACATATCACAGTGCGAATATTTTTATGAAATTGTTTGTCTGTGAGAAGACACACATACACACACTGTTACACACTCTCCACCTGTTGTGTGGTTGTGTCAGGACTGTGTGAAGTGTGGAGGCAGTGACTGACTTCTCCTCTCTGATTGGTTCCTCTCAGCTGCCTGTCACTGACTCTTCATCACACAGTGTTGGAGGTTAGAGATCTATTGACTGAAGCTGGAGCTTTGAACAGTCAACAATGTGACAAACAGTGTGAAGTGTGCAACATGTGAGGAAGAGTGTCAACGATGTGAGAAAGCAGTGCGTTATCAGCCTGATTCTTCAAACCTCTGAGCCAATCACATCATCAGGCTGAGGGATGAAGCTTGTTCCACTTATTCTCTACTAATTCTGTCCTTTAACAAGTTTTTAGTTTAATAAATTGTTATGAACTAATGGAAACACAAAGACACACCCCAGTCATTTCAGCAACAGCAGCCAGACATCTTCATCATCATCAGGCCTCTTCACCTCACTCTGACAGAAACATGCAGCCCAGTTCAGCCTCTGTAAACTCATGTTAGAAACTTGTAAATATTTGATCATTGATTTTTTTTTTTCAAGGTGAATCTGAGTCACAGTGAGATTATTACCCAGTTTGCAGCAGCACGATAATGGTGAATACACACACATTACTGTTAGCATAGACAGCCAGAGAACAAAACCTCACACACAAACACACACACACACACACACACAGCTACCTAAACCATGAAATGATCTCGTCTGAACACCACTGTGACAAATCAAACTGTGAAATTCCCTCTGACGTCTCAGTGGAACATCAAGTGTTGAAATGTGTAGGAGGCAGCTGTTGTTGGTGGAGTCACAGATGTTACAGTAACAAACAAAAATCAGATTGGGATAGGTGTGTGTGTGTGTGTGTGTGTGTGTGTGTGTGTGTGTGTGTGCTAATGTTGGGGGACTGTGAATACACTGATAATTCATGTTCCTGCATCACAGCTGGTTTTGTAAAGTGCTTTAAACAGGAGGTGGAAATCTCTTCAAGCTGCCTGTTGTCACTTTATTCCAATCAAACCTGAAGAAATGTTGAAGTAATTCACTCTGTTGGTCCTGAGAGCGTGCCAGTTAGCATCCTGCTCACACAGGCTGTGATAAAGCCATCCACAGCTACATAGTCATCTTACACACAGAGGAGAAGTGTCTGAGCAGTCTGTGTTACTCCTGACACCGTACAGGGGAAAAGCCCTGTATGACTCGTCGTGGCTGAGCATTATGCAGATCGCAGTGAGCTGAGCTGACAGGATGAGTGGCTGAGCCAATAAAGTCTGTTCACAGAGCAAAGCCTGTGTGAAATAGTAATGTATACAGTATTTAATGTGGAAGCATCTGACGCTGCCCTGTCAAGCTCATAAAATGAGCTAATTTTAATAACTTAGACTTTCTTAGATGATTTATAATTAGCTGACAAATAATGCAATTAAATACATAAATACATTAACTTAATCTATGATTTTTACTCACAAATCTGTGTGACTGTGACTGAGGCTGTTGAGTTGTCTGATAATGAACATGAGAATCTTTCCCATCTCTATCAGTGACAGATCACATATGACATGAAGGCAGCACATCAGCACAAGCATAAATCAGCACAGTGGATTCTGGGATAGTGGCGGCTGCAGCAGATGTTGTTTTGTTCTCTCAGCTCAGTTAAAGAGAGCTGCATTTTAGCTGCATATTGAGGAACCTCTGAAATGGGAGAGGTCACAGCAGCTGGAATGAACAACAGTCATGATGGCTGCTGTTAGTGTTTTTAGTTCCACCTGTGATTTTCCTGCTCTGACCAGTCAACATGTGTCCTGTGATAAAAGGTGTAGAGGAGCACAGCTACACTCTGGAAATTATAGATGAGACACTCTGAACATTCACTAATAACAGCACAGACAACACTGCTCCCTTCAGCACCAACTCCCAAATAACAACACTTCAAGTCTTCACTGACTCTTCTTCTCTCTGTCTGTCTCTCTTTGCACTCCTTCACTCCGACCAGTCCCTGCAGCTCTGGCCTGCTGCATGCTGGGTCACACAGTGCTGTGAACTTGCCTTGTAACCTCACACAGCTCCCAGCACTACAGGATGTCACTGTGCAGCAGACTGGACCCAGTTCACACTGAGACCAGCAGATCTGCCCTGCTGACAGCAACCAGAGCTGGAAGCTACAAATTAGCTCAACCTCCACCACTAGAAATACTCACCAGCTCAGCATCAGCACTTATTAGAGACGAACACAACTGCTGCTTCATTATTACTGAGAGAAAGATGAGTAGCAGACGGCAGAAGCAACAAAATGACTGGTGAGTCAATAACATGTGAAGGCAGAACCCACTGTACACACTGTGCATCACAGAGGCACAATACAGGATGAAAGCTGATTGGTTGAATATGTTGACTACTCAGTTTTTCAAAAAGGAGGTTTTCAACACGAGCAGTGAGGAAAAGCAAGAAATCACAGTGAATAAAGATTCACATGAGGAAGAGCAGAAATGACGGAAAGAAAGATTATAATTCTGAGAAATCCTTGTTGAAATATTTGTCTAACTGAGTTTCACAGCATGTTATATACTCTTCCATTCACCCTGCAGCTACAAATAAAAAAGGAGTGTCTGATTGTATCTGTTTCATCTCTTTCTCAGGTGCATTTACATCCGAACAGCTGCATGCAAACAGTCGTACAACACTAGTACAGTATATATATATATATATATATATATATTTATATATACCAGATTTGAATTATCTGTTGTGTTTTGCTGCACATGAAGCAACAACATGCTTCAAATGAAGAGCCTTAGATATTTGGCTCCATACAGTAAGAGCAGCAGCGTTACACACATGACTGGTTCTTCATGTCCATGTACAGTAAGAAAAGAGGAATGAGGTTGCTTGAGGCTAATTTACAGCCAAACTGTACTAAACATCTACTGTGATCTATTCTAACAAGCTTTAAATCCAGAAACTTTATGCAAAATCATTGACTAGAAAATTAGAGCAGAAATGTGCAGCCTATGGTTCACATCAGCAGCCTCATCTACATAACAGGACACACACTGCTAATTAGAAAGCATACAAGACTGACAACAAATCCCACAACGGGGAGTGAGCTGGCATTCAGCGAAGCACGCCAGGTGTCCAGCAGCACTGTGGAGCTCACAGCAGGGAGGTGGAAATAATGTCTGCATGCATGAAGAAGTCCAGTGGTGGCCTATGCTTCTCTGCTGTGCAGTCATCACTGTGGTAATTATGCTGCACAACACTGCTGTCTGGACAAGAGCATCCTTACATGATGGAGGGAGGAAGACGAGGAAGATGAGGAATGTCTTCAAATTGTTTTCACATTTTACACACAGGCAAACTCAGTGTGGTTTACATGAAAACAACAGACAACAAAAAGGATTAAACTGAGCCTGCATTAAATGTTCATCAATCCCTGACTCACCCACCAACACTCACACATGCACACACAGATATCATCTTTCTAACACAACACACACATGAAACAGAACAGGAAGCTGCTCAAAAGCTGAGGAGAAAAGCAGCACTGAGAGCTTTCTGTTAAATGAGGTACACGCTGGAGCACAGCTGAGGTCATCTGGCAAGCTGTTCCACAGACTGGAGCATTAAACCAAGAAGAAGTTTCACCACACTCCACTTTAATCCCTGAAACACACCAGTGTGAGACGACCTGAGAGACCTGTTGGGCTCATAAGCTCTGAGCAGGTGTGAGAGGTGATGTAGAGCGAGAGCATTTAGAGCTTCATAAACAACAAGCAAATCACTGAAGTCAGTTCTAAAGTCATATAGAGGCTGATGAGGTGATCTGAGAGCTGGTGTTACACTCAAACCTGAACATGAGACCTTCTGTGAACAGACACTGCAGTGATACAACCTGTGACACACTTGCTTTCAGCAGATTTCTTTACTCTGCAAAGGTTCAGTAACATGACAGACCAGGACCAAGAGGACCACAACACTTTCACAGTCTGAACAAGCCACATGTATTATTGAACTTACTGCAGTGTATGTTACTGTTATGGGGGGTGGAGATCAGCAGCTTGTCAAGTTGGTTCACGTGGATCCTGACTTCAGATGGTTGCAGGTTCAATTCCCCGTGCAGACAGTGTTCAGTAGTTGCCAGACGAGCTGCCTGCTGCTTAGTGATGGACCAACAATCCCAGAGTCTGTTTTCTGGGAGGCAACAGGGAGCCTTCCTGCCTCCAGGAAAACACACATCTCCTCTTTACAGCTTCTTCGCTGTCAACAAACCTCCACAGATTGCAAATAAAATATGTTCAATAAAACCAGTAGAAGAGCAGTTTTACTGCAGAAGAAGAAGTGGTGATAATTATTATGTTGAGAGACAACTGAGAGTCTCCTCTGTGCTTAGGAAAGACAATAACCTGATACATGAATCCCTCTTCCCTTCCAGTTAGTTGTACTGTTATACAGATTTTTACACACACACACACACACACACACACACACACACACACACACACACACACACACACACACACACACACACACACACACACACACACACACACACACACACACACACGGCCACAAGGTAAAATAGCTGAGAGTCATAACCCTCCCTTTCTCTCATTAACATCAATAATCTCTGCAAACTGCTACTAATACACCACTACATGAATATGCAGGGATTCTCTCAGTGTCTGTGTCTAAATATTGGATGTGAGATGAAGTCTGCAGGCCTCGTCCTCCCTGGTGTAACTGAAGTGTAAATGCTCATTGAGCAGCTGTAAATACATGTAATCCTACAGAGCCCTGGGTTGGCAGCATTAGAGATAAAACACACCCTGAATGAAGAGTCTACACGAAACTGACTTCACTTCATGAAACGCTGATGTCTGAATAGAAAATGCATTCATTAGGAAAAACAGTGAGGAAGGAAGATGACTGTGGGACATTTGTACAGAGCAGAGTCACTATTACTGTGATCTCAGGCAGGTCGAGACGACTGAAGACACATTAGCAGTAAATTATATTAAACACGTTTCTATTCTCTCCATCTCATTTACATTTGTGTCTCTGAGTTCTCAGTGTCTCATAATTCAGTTCATTTCCATTATGTCTTGTGATTCCTTGAATGCTGAATAGATTTAGATTCACATTTACAGCATGTACAGTGTTAATATTTGGGATTTTTGCTGTGACCTCATCATTTCCTACAAACAGACATTAAAACACAGGAAAGTGACAAATATCAAACTTCCTCCCAGAGTAAAACTGGAGGTGCACATCAAAACACCGGATGCTTTGCACTAAATGTCTTCACATCAATACAAATACATCTCCATGCAAAAAGGGGAAACTGGTAACAGGTTATTTCCTGTGAATATATTACTTTAATATATAGGAGTTGAAAATGTCTGACTGCGCCTGAGGTTTGAACAGAAAAACTGATTTTGCTGCAGGAGGCGACAGATGAATTATCATGACAAGATGAAAATGAAAATGTCTGTTCCCTGTCTACCTTCCTCCCTGTTTCTCTTCTCTGCTCTGGGCAGTAAGGAAGGTGGAGTCAGCTGCTGTCAGAGGGCTGGAGAGAGAGAACAGAGTCTCTGAGACTAACACTGTGGTGAAGCTGATGAGGATCTGAAAAGGAAAATGTTGCTGTTGCATCTGACCCTTGACTGAAACATGCTGAGGCTGTCAGTCTTCTGGGATGTGGGTGTGTCACTGTGCAGTGAATTGCAAATCCCCACACCTCAGATCAGAGGATGTTGTTATAATCCTGAATAACTAAAACGACAAAGTCTGAGAGACTGTCCAGTGTGCAGATACCAGCGGGATTGTGGGTAAACCATGAGTTTGCTGCAGTGTGTAGAGATGTTGTCCTCATGACTTCTGTAAAATCTTCTTTTATGTTGTCTGACACGGTTTTCCTGCTGATAATAGGAGAAACTTCACACTGTGATTTGATGGAGTATTTGATTAGATATTATGTCATCATTCTCTCACACAATCAAAGTGGATTGAATAATGATAATAATCACATGAGGGGGGAATTGCTGAAGTGGATCAAATCCTCATTGATGTCCCCCTGTACATTTCCCTTCACAGCTGCCTCCATGGTAATGAGTGGAGTGGGCTGTGTGGCTGTGATCTGACTGGATCACACTTTCTTCCTGTGCCCAGTTTCTTGCTCCCAGACTCACCCAGAGTATCTGCTGCTCTTTGTCATTTAGCCTTTATCCTATGATGTTTACTTCTAAACAGAAATGCAGCATGTAATTATTCAAGTGGAGCCACTGTTTGTCAGAATTACTGCCTGAAAGGCTGAAGAGGGAAAGACTGTTTCCACTGAGAGACCAAACACTGCTTGATGTGAAAAGTAATAAAAGGTTTAGAAAATGCAGTGGAAGTCTTTGATGAATGAAGGATTTATGTGCAGTTTGCAGTGTTTCATCCACAAACATCTGCATGTGTGGTGAAAAGCTCCACAACAGGTTGAGCTGTGTGTGATCCAACACCAGGCAGGATACCAGAGGGATATCAAAACAATATGTCAAAATGAATGTTGTAGCAATGCACAGGGTTATGTGTAAGATCACTGCACATCAGCCCAGCTCTCTCTCTCTCTCTCTCTCTCAGTCTTGTATCTCACCTCTGGGGCAGAAATTCTGGCTCTTTGCTCCCCCACTGCCTCCATCCTGACCTGTGACAGGCTGCTCCTTGTCCTTTGCCATGGCTCATGCTCGTCAGTTGCCTCAGTGGTGGGAATCTTGATGCCAGCCAGCTGAGTGACCTTTGGCAATGTGACAGTGTGTGTGGAGCTGTGTAGGTGTCTAACCTTGGCAGTGTCTCACTAAACAGATCATTGCCAAACAATATGAAAATAAAGGAGAAAACCTGCATCAAACCTAAATCAGTGTCAACAAAAGTGATACCAAGATGACATCCAATCACGGATACAGCAGCAACAGACTGAGAAAATAGAGGCGATACAGTGAAGAACCTGAGGTCTCCACACAGCAAAATGACACAACCTGCACTGACACATCTGATCTTTCCTCCTTTAGACTCTGAAGTTAAAGATGAAAGGTTTGAGTTTTGACTGAAATCAGGAAGAGTGTGTCAACCTGGAGACAGAATTTAGAACCAATGACTTGTTACTTGTTTTTGATATATTTGAAAAATGCCTCGCAGCTGACCTGAACCCGAACCCGAACCCTGACCTAAACCTAGTTCTAACCATAACTCTAAAACCAAGTCTTAACCCTCAAAATGTGATTTGAAGGTGTCTCAAAAAGTGAGGACCAGCCAAAATGTCCTCACTCTCCCAAAATGTCCTCACTCTGTTAGTAAAATACTTTTTTTGTATGTAGCACACACACACACACACACACACACACACACACACACACACACACACACACACACACACACACCATATTTTCACTCTCTGCTGTTTTCCACCTTTCTCTTTTTCACAGATGACTGTGACCTTCAGCAGTCGAACAAAGAGCCAATATTATGCTGTTGCGAAATTACTGTATAATGCGCACACACACACACACACACACACACACACAAACAAAGGTGTCAGAATATTTTTGCTGTAATCCACATTTTAACACAAAGGGTAAAAGTAAAAGTCTCATCCATGTACAGATTGTTTTTTCTTTTTCAGGGTCTGGTTTGTTTCCCTCAGTTACCATAACTGTATTTGTTGTTTTTTGAATAAAGTTTGTGTGCTGCTGCTCAGCTCACAAAGCTCCAGCACCACGGACAGCGCTCCCTCCAACAGCACCTCAGAAAAGAGCTTCCAGCTCCTCAGACACTGATTCTGATGGAGTCTCTGTGAGGACAGAAACCTGAACCGTCTTCAGCATTTCATTTCATTTTGTTATAAAGGTCAACATCTGCATGAAAATAAAAACAATAAAGTTTTGTCCTTCCAGCAGCACATGAAGCTGATGAGGATAGTGGAGTAATAAATAAATTCATTACAGCTGTTGTGTGTTACTGCGCAAAGACAACAACTATTTCAGTTCATTGCTTCCTTCATCTCCTACAAACAGCCTCATGCTGCTATATGTGTATCATCCTGTGAGTACTACTCCTGTGAGTCTAATTAAAGTTTCATTCAGTGTAGAGTACTACAGTACAATTCAAGTACTGAATGCTGAGCATTATTCACAACCTCTGACAGGAGAGAAACAACATTGAAAACAGGCAGCTTCATCAGTGCTGCAGGAAAAAAGCTTCTGTGAAAAATCTCAAAGCTACTTTTGTTCTGAGTTTTATTTTCCCCACATCAGTTTTACTGTTGTTTATTTTCTAAATAGTGTTTCAATAAAGCTTTGAGATGATGACTCTACTGAGTGGATCTGAATCTGTTTGTTTTTGTGTTTGTTAAGGTGAGACAAGATCAACCAGACACATTTTTTTTGCTGCTGCAAAGACTGAAATATTGATACTAATGACAGTTATTACTGTATGATATATGATTGATCTCATTTATTTCTTTGTGGGTCACTTCTGTGCAGATGTTACAATTAACATTTAGTGTCTTCATCCACAGAAACTTCTCCACTGGCTCTCAGAAGACATAGACAAAACGCAGAAGCTCCTATTTACCTGAACACCAGGACACTGATTCACTTCCTCTCCTCAGAGCTGCTCAACTGTACATGGTGTTTAAATCAACTGTCAGACAGCTGCATTTAGCAGACACCTCAGAGCCACAGTCGAGCGTCAGTCGCAGCTCGTCTGAAGAGTCCTACAGCAGCAGCCTGAGCAGCTCAGAGGAAATAAAGTGAGGCAGGACTGGCGAGGAGGAATAAGAGTGGCTGGAGGAGGTCAGCTCTTTGTTGAAGGTCAAAGGTCATTCTGGAGGGCAGTGACCCTTCAATATGAGAGACTTGTGAAACCATTATAGACCTGGGAATGCTCACTAGAGAGATCATTACTCTAGCTGGGAGGAGAGAGAGAGAGAGAGAGAGAGAGAGTGAGAGAGAGAGAGAGAGAGAGAGAGAGAGAGAGAGAGAGAGAGAGAGAGAGAGTCGAGTATAATTGTTGTTATTATTATAGTAGTAGTAATAGTCGTATTACTGCACTAGTGCATTAGATGCATCACATTCCATAACCAGACTGTGATTGGCTGTTTGTCAAATCAAACACATGAAAAGAAGCTGGGAAAGGCTGCAGCTCTGCTGCAGTCAAGTGTTAAAATGCTTCAAGGTAACTCAGCCTTTCCACTAAATTGTTTTCGCTTTGCAATTTGGTTCTTATTAAACCAGTGTTTTGAAAAATCTAAACTGAATATTGACACCAGCAGCACTTTGATAAACAGCTATTATGTCCAATGGTGCCTCCGTATTCAATCTATTCCACTCCAGAAGGAAAATAATCTTTCATTATTCTTTAATAAAAAAAAACTGGAGCTCAAATCTCAAATTGATCTTTTTGCCTCAGCAACATACATGCAAAGTAGAAGTCATTCATTTATCATTCTGCTCTCAAAGATGCAAACAACCTTGAAAAAGCTGCAGACACAAGGAATAATGATAGAAACCTCATTTATTGGTCGTCTCTGAGCTGCCACTCTTTTGTTTTTCCATCACATATGTGAAACTACCATGATGTCCTGACTGGAACAAGCTGCTCATTTTCTCCTCTATATTTCCTTCACATTACATGTGTCATTCAGCAGCGTCTGTCGTGCTTGTAATCAACATGACAGTGATGAAGTCTCCCTCTGTTCATGTTCAACACATTTGTTGCTTCAACAGCAGAAAGTCTCTTTATCTGTCAGTGTTTGGAGGAGAGAGCATTCCTCTCAAATCATAGCTGTGTGTTTGTGTGTGTGTCTGTTATGACGAGGTCGAGAAGTTATCTGGGCAGTTCAGATCTTTTTATATACGGTCTATGGTTCAGACCAGTGTTTGTTTAACTTTATTCACTCTGTGTTGCCCTGTCAACTAAAACCTGATTGAAATAATCTACAGTCATGCCAGACGTCGCTCTAGTTAAGGAGTGAACAGAGGTTAAAGTGGGCGTGGTCTGTCCAGTGCTGAGGCGCTACATCAGACAGACGCCACTTTCCACCCACTCAGTGACACAGTGGACTGATGTGTGGTCAGGTGGAGGATGGAGAAGTGAGGGCCAGGCAGCTGATGTTCATCATGTAGAGGTGCTTTTGTTTATTTTATGCACCTTACAACACTTACCCACATCCACATTTTTCACGCGCACGTCATGCACTTCACACTGACCTACTGACTGTCACACCCCATGCTTTAGGATTTTTTGTTTACAATTATATTTTCATTGTTTCTTGCTGTTAAATAAATACTTGTGTTGAAGGTTAACAGGGTGTCTCCCTCCTTGTCATGGCTGTAAGAGCCAGGCTGTGACAAAGTGGGGGCTCGTCTATATTTAAGTAAATTTACTTTCTGATAAGTTTGTTTGATCGTTGAAACTGTTACTTTGTTTTATTTGGTTGGTGCATGGATCCTGGGAGATGCATCATCATCAACATGCTGCATGGAGCCGAGGGTTGAGTTTTAGTTAGATCCGTGCCAGACAGTTAGAGGGGGAAAACTCCAGGGGTTAGGTCTGGCCTCAGGTGTGCATTGGGGGAGGGCTAACACTGCGGTCTGTTGGACCCAGCTGACGAGTGGTTATGGAGTTTTTTGATGCGCCGTCAGAGGTGTTTGTTTGTGGCTGTGCAAAGGATCCGTTCCTACAAATAGCTAGCACTATGGAATTAATGTTGCAGAGAAGAAACGTAAAGGTGAGATAAAAGATGTTATTTTGTCGACTTTAGTGGAGAGGGGTATTTTGCAGAAAGGAGAGGTCCTTTCAGATGCCCCAGTGCCAGGGGTGCCGGTGTCCGTGCCAGTGTATGTGCCAGGGTCAGTTGACATTTGAGCAGTGTAAGGAATTGTTGGTTTTACAATATGGGCAGGAAAAAGTGCGAATGAAGGCTGAGATGGAACGGGAACTTCAAGTGGAAAAAAATCAGCAAGCGTTTGGTGCCTAAATTTAACGAAAGGGATCCCGCCACGTTCTTTACTTTGTATGAAGGCATCCTGACTGTAGGGCTCAGGAGACCTACTCAGCATTAAGTGCCACAGATAGTTTGAATTCTTCTAAGGTAATGTCTGCTGTTTTGAAAGCGTATGAGCTGGTCCCCGAAGCATATCGCCATAAATTCAGGAACAGGGAGAAAGGCGATAAGCAGACCAATGTGGAATTTGCATGGTTTCCTTGCATGGTCTTCCTCCCAGTTTCAGTCCGCTGCCAAGAGAGGAGTGGGTTAAGATCCCAGGTACCGATCTCTGTCCAGTTTATGAGACAGTATTATTTCAGAGGATGAGATAAAACATGTGACTCACGGGTATTTTTTTGCAGAACGAGTTGCTTCTGAGAAAATGGGTGTCCTGTGACGGTGATTTTGTTGGTGAGCCTGTGCGCTCAAAGCCAGGGATCATTAGAACACTTCCATCAAACTTTAAAGTCGCTCCTGCGTGCTTATTGCATGGAGATGGTGGAGATTGGGAAGAACTGCCGTGGATGATGCTGTCAGCCAGGGAGGTCGTGCAAGAGAGCACTGGGTTTAGCCCTAATGAACTTGTATTCGGTCATACAGTCTTCTGGCTGTTCTTCGGGATGATTTGGTAGAGGCTGATTCTTCTAAAAATCAGATTGAATATATAAATGGTTTCCAACATCGTTTGTACACAGCTGTGGAAAGGGCTTTACTCCAGTAGTTGGGTCCCCGCTCCAAGCAAAATTCACAGGCCCATACACTGTGGAGCGGCAAGTATAGGAGCAAAATTATGTCATTGCCACTCCAAAGCAGAGAAAATCCTCTGGCCTCTGTCATGTGAATTTGATCAAGCCCTACTATTCCTACTATAGCCCTACTATACCCCTTGATGTTCCTCAGCTCGTTGCGGTGTCCAAATGAACAGTTTAACTCCAGAGTCCTAATTCATTCATGTCAAACACGTGACAGCTGCTGCAGCCCTCACACACGACTCTCCTCTCTAAACTCTGACACCTTCAAAATAAAACAGAAAGATGGTTTTTCACTGCTCTGGGTTTCAATGATGTAAATCCAGCTCTAGTTGTAATGAAATGTCTGACTGCTCACACTGTGAAATATGTGACTGGTGTTCAGTGTAGGTCCATCTGATGGATGTTGACATCAGTAATTGGTCAGAAATATTTCCAGCCTTCAGCATTTCTATTTATTTAAAGAATTCAGTTTCTCCTTCTCATTCTGTACAACAGGTCTGACACATGTCCAGAAAATGTCTCTCATTCAGATTCTATGTGTCTCTGAGAGAGTGAGTGAGTGTGTGTGTGTGTGTGTGTGTGTGTGTGTGTGTGTGTGTGTGTGTGTGTGTGTGTGTGTGTGTGTGTGTGTGAAGACAGCGGATTAGCATATGATGATATGTAAACAATACTATGTTGATGTAATCCCCAGTATTTGCTGCAGGGACAGGATTTGCATCCATCTGCAGCCAGAAAACTCCTGCAGCTGACAGGGAAAACATCAGGAATAATAATAACACAGTTCATCCTGTGGACATTGAACTGTTCATGAAGACACTGACCGACTGTAGGACAACTGAGAGGCTGAGTGAGGTAGATATGAAGCACCTCATGGATCCATACAGTGACTTATATGCTTTCATTCCTCTAATAAGTTTCTTTTATTGATTCATAAATCAGGTGGATGTGACGACAGACTTCAACTTTATCCCTGCAGCCTCAGACAATTTGTCTTCACAGCAATGCAGACATATTTAAATGTAAATTATTTGTGGCTGAGACAAGGCTTTGTTACAGAAATGCCCTGAAACACTTTGTAAACATAAAGCAGAGAATAAAGAAGGGAGGTTTGTGCTTTTACCTTCAGGCAGAAAAAGTTGAGCTCTACTCTTTTCTCTCTTTCAGTACCTCTCTGTTGTTTCTCTCTCTTTCACTGTGCACGCTCATTGATTGTCTCCAAAGATCTCATTAAATGTGGAAGCAAATTAAGTGATTAGGATGGAGCCTGTTGCTGGTCACAGACAAATAACACCTGCAGATGGAGGAAACCAATTCCCTGGAGAGCAGCTGACAACCAATTTCTGGTCTGAGCTGAAAAGGCTGGGAAAGAGAAAAAGAAAACAACTCCTTTCTCTTTCTGTGAGATTTAAAGTGCCAGTGCTCATTTGATTTTCAGCTTCATACAAACTGCAAATGGCTTTGAGGAGGAACTCGAGAAGCATCAAGGAAAAAGAAAGAAACATTCCTGTATTGATCATTTCTGATAATGTCTTGATTGGGCTCTGTTGGTCTCCCCTCCTCTTCTTGTTTCTCTCTCTGCTCTGTTTATTTTAGCCTCCGTCTCCTGCCACGCTCCTTCTGCCCACCAGATGTCCCCGGACTTTCTTCCTCTCTCCATATCCACCTGCTCAGCTGTTTTCTATTTTCGATCACCTGAGCGTCCCTGCCCACTCACACACCTGTTCACAGTTTCCTCATCACCTGCCATCGCCACCAGCTCCTTGTAGGATTGTCTGCTTCTCTCTCTCTGTATTTAGCCCAGTACCTGCTACCTGCTGTTGTCTGTACCTGAGAGTCTACCTTCTTAACTGTTTGTCAGGTTTTTTTCAGTTCATTTCATTACAGTTTCTTCACCTGCATCACAAGTGTCTGGTTTAACTGTTGTTTTGGGAAGTTCATAAAAAGTCAAAGTAATGCTTGTGGAAAATTAGAAACTTTTTTTTTTTCTGCATAATTTCACAGCAGATTTCTGAAATATATGTGGAATAGAAAGTTTAGAAACATTATGTTTAATGTGCATATTGAGCAGGTTAAATGACCAAAATCTGATAAAAGGAAAATAATTTCCCTTATTGTCAGTAAAAAGTAAGACTTGAATAATACTCGACTACAACCAGTAGCATTTGCATCAACCTTGAACCTGAACCTGATCAACACACAAAACAAACACACCCAGTCTCATTAGACACATCAGAGATCAGATGATGGTGTTAGATGTTTGTTCTTTGTGTGAAGATTTTAACTGTTCCAGTTGTGATCAGTGATGGAAATTTGCATCTCATCTTTGATCTTTACCTCATTAAGAGAAAGAAAGAAATACAATCTAAAGAACTACACAGAGGAGGGGGGAGGGGGGTATGTTGGCATCATTTGTTTTCCCACAGACAATTTTAAATGTGTCTCAGTAGAAAGTATCCAGTGACTGCTACAGTCAGCACAGTTTGTTCGGCTGTAATCCAATCTGTTGTGTATTTGGAGTCTCACAGTTACACAGAGTCTGAGAGCCACCAACACTGACGACTTCAGAGAAACACAGACAACACAGACATAAAGTGAAACATCTGAGAACTTCAAGTGGAAGCAGTAAAAAGTCGGGATGGGAGAAAGAGAGCTTGGAAGTCCAGAGGACGTCGGCCACGGGGTTAATGCTGAACTCACACTGACACAGATGTTCATAAAGGTTGATTTAAAATCAGAAATCCCAACAACATGTGTCGGCTGTCAGACTGTGTATGAGCAGGATTCTCATTTTCACTGTCAGAAACCAAGAAGTCAGCCCCAAAGTCAGGTCAAGTCTTCTGACTGAGTAAACCATCTGTCACACTTCACCTCAGCGATTTACCTCCACACAGTTATCACACACAAAAAAAAATCACTTAAAAAATGTCACATTTGTTGCTTCACACAGACCTAAAGATATTTGAAGGAGACTCATAGTAACATGTATCAAAGACCAGATGAACTTTGTGAGAGTGTCAGTCTTCAGAACGGCTGGAGATCCAAACAAATCTGAGCCACGTTTCTGAAAGACAAAAGTCAAACCTGTATGACTCTGAGACTGTCTGAGTCACGATAGGACGCCGGAACACAAAGACCATTTGTCCTGTATCCTCTAATTTATTAAACGTACAAAGTGTCATTTACATTAAATAACTGGATGAGTCCTCCAGACAAGGGAGTCTTTGTGTCCCTCTGTGATTTAAGAAGTAAGAAGCTAAAACACTTGAATCCCTTCAGAGTAAAATCCAACATGACATCAAGGAGACTGATGTTGTCTTTACCTGGAGCTGTTTATTTCTCCGTGGACAGTATGGAGCAGTTTGTGTGAGGCTGATCCCTGACAGCTAAAATATGTCAAACACACTGAAGCTCAGCCTTCACAGCTCTTCTCCTGTTTAAAGCTGTAGCCAGGAGAAGAAGATGTGGACACGTTTATCCTGGATAAATATCTCTGTGCTCCTCATCTCAGCAGCTGAAATCCACTGATCTCTGAGACACTGAGGGTACTTCACTTTCCTCCAGTGTTGGGACGTGTGTGCCGACTTCCAGTCGATCAGAGTCTGGCCTATGAAATATGCAACAGTCAGAAACATATCACAGGGTCAGAGGTTTGAACCCAGCTGGGTTCTTCCTAGAAAGCTGAGCAGATGTCTGTCTGGCTGCATTCCAAGGTGAATGTAAAGAGAGGAAGAAGCCTGGAAGCATGAAATCCAGAAACATGGTGGAGGCTTTAACACCTGGGCTGTATGTAGATTAGTTCAATTACACAAACGAACAGGTAAAGATAAAGTCATTAAAACATAAAATGAGGCTGATTAATCTGAAGGTACCTTCTGTTCACTTTTCAGTCTCCTCACCTCAACACTGAGTAAACAGGTAAAACTGACTGATGATGTGTCCTTTTCCCAAACCTCATTACAGCTCCATTAAAGCATCTGCAGATAAACTCAGTCTGATTTAAAAATAGAGAAGAAAACTCAGATATTCACAAGTACACGGCAGAATAATGGAGGAGTTCTTCATTTATCTTTTTTCAATTAACTTGGAAATGTGGAGAAGCTGAATCCTCCACAACGTTTGCCGCCTGGAGAGAGAATATTTTCTTTTTATTTGCCCTGAGGTGACTTTCATAAAGCCTCTCAGCCGGCCTTGTTAGAGGGTGACAGAGTGGGTGGAGAAGTGAACGACCGTACCTGTGTGATTACGACGACACTCGGCAGATGATGAAGACTCACAGAGTGAAATAAGTAGCAGGTGAATTATCCACACAAAAGAGACTCAGTTAAGGCCTCAGAGGCAAATGCTGGCTCTCGACTCAAGGATAATCACTACATGAACTTTGCCATGGCATTTAATACCTCACAGGTAAATCTCTGGTTCTGTGAGTCATGTGGTAGTGCTGTGCTGTTTGCCCAGTCTGTGACTTAACAAACTGTATAGATAAATACAAGTGAATGTCCTGGAGGAGACACATGTGATCGGCTGCTAAACTCTCTGCCAATATGAGAGACTGTAAAAAAACAAGACCATGGGTCGTCTGTGAAAGCAGATCATTAAGACCCAGAGTTATGTTATTGTTAGCGGCTGAGCACAGGAGGAAGTCAGGTGACGTAGTATAAAGAGCCGTAAAGCTCACTGGCTTCAGTCCAGCTGACTTTGTATTTGTATTTTTTGAGATATTTTACTTCCTGGCTGACTTCAGTAAATCTGCACAGACATATCACTAACTAATACAACACATTGTATTTTACTTTGAGTGTTTCTGAACTAGACATTTATTTTCTCACCATAACTGACAAAATACAATTATTGTCTTGTCCCTCTACAATCAAACTGTGTTTCCATAGTTACGCCTGTGTATTAAAGGGATGATTTGTAAGTTTTCTCTGCTGCTGATCGTGGTTTCTAGAAGGAGCAGTGGTGGTGACTGTTCCTTGACAAGAGCTTTGGCTCTTGTGTCAACACAAGAGGTTATAATACACCTTCTGAGCAACACTAGGTCTTCAGGGCAGATTGGAGGCTAAAGTGAGTCACTATTGGAAAGTATCAAGACCAGCCAGGGTTAGCTGGTCAGCATGCTAACTTCAGTTGAAGGAAAGATAAACTTAACATTGGCGTTGCTTTCCACCATTGGAAACAGCTCTTGGCAAGTAGAGAAATGAAGTTTGATGCTGAACTTCCAACGTTTCTTCTAGACTGTCGAGTAAACAGCTGTCAATGCTAATGTTGGCTATGTAGCACTAGCAAAACTTACTAATAGCTCCTATAAAGTGAAGATAATTATTCACACACCATTTAACAAATCACTCAGTGAATGCTCTGTGAACTGCATCATCTCCTCTACATGATGTAGCTCACAATCTCTGTGTCATCAGACAATATCTGCATGTGAGTCCCTGCACTGGTGGAAATCCTTATTGTACAGCTCACAGGGAAACAGGAGATAAAACATGTACCTGCAGGGCTGTGGTATTAATGCGAGTCACAACACAACTCACAGTCAGTCATTCAGTGCTGACCTCCTTGTTTCAGGAGTGAATAGTATGAAAATACAGGGACAGATGTGGCAGAACATGTGGTGAATGATAGGACCTGTTTAGTGGACTCATGCTGCTTGAGATGGTTCTCTAACTGTCTCAGCATCAGTCTGTTTAATCCCAGTAACAGTCAGTCGCAGAGGAATTCATCCTCCACAAAACATCTGCACTGATCATGTGTCTCATACTCATTAATGTCATCCCTCCTGACCACTCTACCTCCAGAACACAGTCCTGCTGACCAGCCATGACCACTACATGTCACATGTAGGCTCATGTATCTTCAAAAGTAGAAACAACGATCACAAAGACTATTACCAACTCCCTCAGATAAGAGTCGTGTGTGCACTCCTCTGCTGTTGAACATGAGGGGAACAGATCGTCTTCAGTTGAATCACTGTTGACATGACACCAGCTGTTGCTCACAAAGATCAGCCTCCACAGCATGAAGCTCTCCACGTCCACCTGGCACTCAGCTACTGGAGCAATGACCCGATCAAACAGTGTAAACTCACATGTCAATATGAGCAACACAGCAACAGTCTTTCCATGTGTTTACTGAGAAGCAGATGAAGACCACGAAGCCACTTTCAAACTTCATCCAAATCCTCTTCTTGTTATTTAGAATTTTAAACTCCTACATTAACGGACACAAACTCCCTTAAACATTCTCCCTGAGTGACCAGTTTATAGGTACGCCTGTACAGACTACTACAGACTACTACTCTTTCTTGTATATGAGCATCGTATTAGTTGTTTATTGTTTGGCTCAAACTGGATAAGAGAGACTGATTCCTGATCACAGCCGACTGAGCTGCTGATCGATCTCTGAGGTTCCTTTGTTACCACTCCATCACCAGCAGCTCTCAGGGACGAGCTGCTTACAGTTTGTAGAGCATCGTTAATGCTGACATTCAATTACACACATGGACAGGAGAGAGGGAATCAGCTGAACCACGTTTCCCTCTGCTTCATCACTTTCACTTTGTCTTCTCTCACTCTGTCTTTCTGCTCTTCCCTGTTTCTTCTTATCTCGTCTACATTTGTTTTACTAGAGGAGACAAAAAAAACAACGTAGGTATCAGTGAGATATGAGCGACTACTTTGTAAATACACAGTCTGATGCATCACTTTACTTGAAGGTGCATGAGAAGAGTAAGTAATGTTTAAGTAATTAGTAATTAATGAGTCGTTACAAGTCGGAGTTCACTAGAAACAACTCATGATCTTCAGTAAGTGGATTCAATGACAATCTAATCATTACCTACTGATTCATTAATATAGTATCTCCCAGTCTGTTCTCAGTCTCTCATCATTATCTACTTTATAGAGTCATTCAGGAACGACTTCTTAACAACTGATTCATTATCAGGCAATTTCTGATTCGCTCCTTATTTGTTCCTTTGTGTATGTTGTTGTAAAGTGTTACTGGTTTTGCCGCAGTGCTGTTCATTTTCTATCTAATGATTCAATAGACAGGACACCTGCATTTTTGACTCCCACATCCTCGTCCTGCCATGCATCATTCAGCAAAACACTTGTTGTGAACTTTAATCTCCAGCTGATTATGTAATAGTGGACCTTTCTGTGTCAGATCACAGAGGGAGCGTCATTTGGTCTCAGTTAATGTCAGCTGTGCTGTTGTATCAATATTAAAGACGAATCAAAGGTCAGCTGTTGACCTTTCAAACGCTCCACACACTCCACCCCTACACAGTCCACGTTATCTCCCACTGACTGACTCACTGTTGTGTCCTGACACCTCTGTCTGCTCATGATGAAGGTTTTAATAAAGTTTGAAACACCAAACAGGCCTTTCACCCTTTTCTGAGGAGCTCTACTCCGACGTCTATGTGTGCACGAGGTGTGAGCTGCCTGATGCTACTGGAGTCCCAACATTATGTTTTCAAACAGTCTGTCATCGAGACAATTAGGAGCTAATTACTGTCAGATTGAAGTGAGGCTGTTCAGTCACCGTATTAAATGTGTGGGGTAAAGAAATTACATCTGCTTCACAGCTGGCATTAGAGCAGGGATCACTGACTGTCAGTAAAGACAGAATTAAACTGAGTAAGATGCTCAATATAAACTCCAGAATATTAAGGTCTTAAAGTTAAACTAACTCTGCACCAGTCTTGTGCATGTTCATCTCTGGCAGGTGAAAAGAAGAGGCCGCTGACCCTGGAGTCACAAAGGTGTCACATGACTGTCTGCAGCTCAAAGTGAGCAGTGACAGGGACTGCAGTGCAGAGGGCTGTGTTACCAGTGATTCCTCCAGCCGTCCTGAAATGGTGAGCTTCATGTGTCACAGTCATTCTGCTGCATTCACAGTTTCTATTGTGAGCAAAGGTAAAAGAAAACATGAGACATCAGGCTGCCTCTCTGGGTAATTAGTCACTGCGGTGAACAGCAGTGAGACAGTGTAACATCTCTTTCTGTTCCTCTATATCTGACACATAAATGTCTGCCATTGTTTCAGGTGCTTTTCAAACAGGAGAAAGGGCTTCACAATAGTCCTGTCAGGATGAAAATGACTCTATTGAGCCCTGAGAGACAAACGATAAAAAATCATTACTGCTGAAAATAATTAGCTCCTGACAGTGATGCTGCTGTGCTGTTGTTGGGTAAACAATGGCTGAAGAACATTATTCAACAAAAAGTCAGCTATGGCAGAGCTGGCAGGGCTACACTGTGCAGGAACAGGTTTGAACAGCAAAACATAAACTCTCCTTAATCTTCTCCACACATTAACAATGAGTCCAGACAGTTAACAGTTTATTTATGGTTATAATTTACAGGGATCAGAACCTTTACCCTGCATCACCTCAAAGTGATTCAAGCACAATATACTTCAGATAAAGAATGAGAGGACTGGTCATTCATTCCACTTCATTCTCTTGGGTTCTCCTTAGGTTTTATTCGGTGTAACTTTAAGTTATTGTTTGAAGCTCCCTGTTTCAGTTTTAATTAATTTTTCAAACTTAAGAAAGTTTAAATACATTTCACAAAGTAAAATATGAGCAGTTGTTGAATGGAAAAGAGATGAAAGTGATATGTTTGAAGTGAAGCTGAAATTAAGTACTGACTTCTGTAATGTTCATCTGTGGAATAAGCTCTGAATAAATACTGACAACCTTCAATTAAGTGTTGAATACCTGCTGCAGATGAAATCATTAAGTATTATCTGTGGATTCACATGAACATAATATTCACATTTATACCTTCAGTGTTGTTTCTTCACTGATAATTAACCCTGAAGTTCCCACTCTTCCTTTTAAATGGTCAACAGACCAAACAGATCTGCACTGCACATGCAGGGCAGCAGCATGAGACATTTTCTATCATGAAAAACATGAAAAGGTGAACACCTCAATGCAAATGTGCATGGTATCTAAACTGGGAGCAGGTAAATTATGGAGGTGAAGCTGAGAAAAATCTGCCTGTTGAATGACATTAAAATCCACTGGTATAACAGCAGGGCTGAGTTTAGTGTTTTACATGAGGAGGAATTAAAAGCTGACGTTGGGTAAAACTCTCCAAGGTAAGCTGGGAGATGACGTCTCTTGGCTCCACCTCAATGTCTCCAACCAGTCAGCTGTGCCTCGACCACCTCCAAAGAAAAACATCCATGAGGTATATTATCAATATGTGAGCTGCTGTTAGTTATTCCGCTGATGCATTAGTGGGGCAGTATTGAAACATATTCCTCTGAGCCTCAGCTGGATCCCTCCTGGCTCTATGCACCAGACATTTGTTATTCAATACACGTCCTACAAGGTAATTTGTGATAACACAGTAATGTCCCAGCATGCAATTTGGTGACCAGCCTTTTAAAGCCTCTTGATTAGACGACTGATTATTGACTGATTACTTCCAATCTCCTGGTGTCATCAGACACAATTAATAACATCTGTAATGAAATAATTGAATGTGTGTGTGTGTCTGTGTGTGTTTTCACATCATGATGTATGTTGATATCTGAGTCTGATGTTTGTCTCATGGTGTGACACTGTTCAGCACTAACACAACATGACTGGTATTTACATGAGAATGAGGCTGAGTATTTCACAGCGACTGTTCTCTACAGTGAAGAACAACACAACACAAACTGCAGTGAACTCCTTTTACACGTCTCCACACAGTCACAAGAAAAGCTGATTATTCTACGATTCAGAAAGATGGCGGTTATTTAGGAGACAGTGATACAGATGTTTTTCAGTGCCTTCTCCGTGTATGTGTGTGTAATGGTCTCAAAAAGAAAAGAAAAGAAAAAAAAAAAAAAACAGCCTGTTGAATATTTCAGTGACAAAAGGAGGAAAAGAAAAAGACAGTTTAAAGGGTTTTTCTTGTAAGTTCTCTCTTCTGCCGAACATAGTTTCTTGCCGGGAGCAGTTGGTGGTGATTGTCGCTTGACAGGAGCTTCAGCCATCATTGCGTTTACAAGAGGTTATAATACGCCCTCTGAGCAGCGCTACGTCTTCAGGGCAGATTGGAGGCTGCAGTGAGTCGCTATTGGAAAGTGAAGAGATGCTAGCTGGTTGGCATGATAACTACAGTCAAGGAAAAGAGACAAACGTCAACACTGGTGTTGCTTTCCATCACTGGAGACAACTCTTGGCAAGTAAAGAAGGAAGTTTGATGTTGAACTCGAAACATTTCTGAGTAAACAGCTGTTAATGCTAATGCTAATGCTAATGCTAGGTATGTAGCAACAGTAAAACTTACAAACAGCTCCATTAACCAACTCTCGGCCACTGAATACCTTCAGATACACAGGCCACACTGTAGCATAATGTAGCATTTGAAGCCCACAGGCAGCAAAGTGAGCATGTATTAGCTCTGCTGAACGTTTAAGAAAGTCCCTACGTGTTTAGCTGAATACAAAAGTGAAAAGAAACTACGCTGCATATGTCCACTAACTCCCACTGTACGACTGCAGCTCACACAGACGTCAAGAACAGAGGTCTGGTTATAAAACTACAACAAGAACAACAACAAAAGTTGGTTGTCATGTGTGTATCATGTATCATTAACACTCCAAGTGAAAGACAGTTTCAGCCTGAACTGTTCACGCTTGTGTGATCAAACACAGACTGTAAATTACTGTGTTGGCTCATTATTAGCTGAGACATATTTGGATGCACCAGGAGCAGATGCAGAATTACATTCACTGAAGGGGAAATGTAGGTGATGGCCCATTGTTTTGAATAGCTTATGGCTAAATCATATCTAAACAAGAACAATGTGCGTGGGTCTTATTTCACTCAACACAGAAGTGAAAACATCTCATTAGTGCTTTGGGACTGTGAGATTCATTAAGGGAGACGTGATGAGATTAAGGACCCATCGTAAACAGAGCTCACTGACAATCAGTCTTCCCCTCGCTTCTCCCTGTCTCTGTGTCTCTCACTCTGAACCCAAGAAGCAAACAAATCACTCATTAAAAGTACAAAGTTTAATTTGCCTCAATTAATTGGATGAATCCTCTAGAAAAGGGAATCCATGATCCCCTGATGAACAGTGAAATACCAGACTACAAGCTTCAGTCAGCTCGGGGAGCAGCAGCTCAGCATAGAGGAGCCTCAACCTGGGATCAGCTGCTGTTCACAGGTCTTAACAATGACACCATGTAGTGTGAGGGGTCAGATCAAATCTAAAGTCAGGTCATTGGTCAAACTCACATAAACACTGAAGCTTCTTCTTCCTGTCTGCTCGCAGCTGATCTGAGTTGACCTCACTGCTTCTCATGAAATCACTGTTCAGCATTTTATTATGTTGCTTTGTAGAGAAATCATTCAAAGGTGAGAGGATATGATAAAGAATGAGCAGACAAAGCTGAACATGTAGCCATCAAACATAAACAGTAAGGATGAGCGGTGAAATACAAAAGGAAAGGAGGCATAGAAAGAATGAGAGTGCAGAGAGAGAGGGGAGGGGGTGCAGACCGTGGACTCATGAGTGGAAAGTTAGTGAGGAGCAAAAACATTTGAACAATTCACTGAGCAAAGACATGACCATGCACAGTTTATTTGGTTCTCTCTATGCAACCAGAGAGACATCTGTGTCCCACCGGAAAAAAAAGGTTTCCATGACAACAGCATGTCATTAAAATAAACATGGACCAAACCTCCATTATCCATAAAAAGCATTTTGAAAGTTAGAGACAGAAAATAAAAACGCTCGACCTCCTCAAACTCACTAACTGGTCAGAACTGACGACAGCACTGAACCTGAAGACCTGATGGTGTTTTCTCAAACTCATTTCCTCATCAAATCCATCACTGCTCTGCTTCTGTCACCACTCCATCACCAAACATTCACAACTACTTTCACAGCTGATGGACTTACAGTCTGGAGACAATCATGACCAACTGCTACCATTTCATTATGAAAGCAGGCAGGAGAGAGGTGATGGAAACTGCTCTCAGTCCCTCTCTGCTCTGTGTCACACTCTGCTGCTGTGCATGAAGACACGTACAATAAACACACAGTCACTGCAACTCATCTCAGCTGTGGTGTTTCCAAGTGGAAACATCAGGACATTAGAATGAAACTTTCCCTTGACATGAAATGCAAAGTGAGAAACAACAGCCTGGATTCAAACATGCATCCATCATATGTGTCATATAAGATATATTAGAGATACACAAGAGTATATGCTGAGTGTTTCTTTTGAAAGGTTATTGATTAATGCTGTTCTGTGTGTGTGTGTGTGTGTGTGTGTGTGTAAATATTTCTGCTCTCGTTAGCATCTTGAAATGTGCAGTGATGACAGTTTGTATGAGTCGTGTAATTTCCTCAGTGTCACCACCTGCAGATGACATCATCATGTTTGCGTCAGTCTGATTTTGTTGCAGAGACTCGACTGTAGACGTGACACTGACTAATCAGCTCTAACTTCACTCTCCTCCCGTATGGCCGCCAACTGGAGCAGCAGCTCATTAGCAGAGAAGCTGCTCATGTGAAGAGAAAGCAGCGCAGTGTTTATGTTGAAGCAGAGGTGAATGTTTACTTGGAAGTGGGAAACAGGAAATGGGAAGTTGATCACTAAAACATACTGAAAACCATCTGTAGATAAACAGTTTCAGCTTAAAACAGCAGCTTGTGTTCATGGTTTATTTTCCATCATACTGTGTGTTCATGATCATTTGTTTTCCTCTCAGTTTCCCTCTGTGGGGCTTCAACTCATGAGACCTGATGGCACAGGTAGACTGAGTGGATGTTGATCACATTCTCCTCTTGTTTCAAACTTTCCATTTGCGTTTGAGACTCAGAGCAGAGGCTGCTGTTCTCATTATAATGTGCCAGCAGCAACACAAAGACACAAACAGCACCAAGCTTCAGTGGAATCATCAAATAAATAAAGTTTGCTGCCACAGTCAGAGAAGTGAGGCTGTTGTTTTCCACAGACAAGAGACTGTGGGTCAGAAAGTAAACGTGCTGCATGTGTCTATACATTATCCATGATGTGTATATGTGAGATCATATTAGACACACTGTAACACTGTCACACACTTGGTCCAAAGACTCAACATCCCTTCAGCCATGTGTGAATAATATTTAAAGCAAAAACATATGTAATTCATTTAGATACAGATGGAGCAGGACACAGAAAGCTTATAAAATCTGTTTGAATCATGGCTCCTTGTCATAAATTGCAGAAGTTTGCAGAAAAGTGTTTACAATGAGAAGCTGTGTTGTGGGCAGATGGCAGCTTTAATGTATTGGAAGAAAACAAATCATCAACATCCCAAGATTTTTTTTCTTAATTTTGAATTTTATCAAACCAAAAGCAGAAAGTTGACTCATTATTCTCCCTTTGAGGCAGCAGAATTTTAATTCACCCTACACGGTCCAGTCCACTCGTCTCTGAGCAGGTTCAAAGCTTCTGACCTCTAAGTGTTTTCATCCATAATTAATTTGAAGCCCACAGTGTTTCTGGCCTTCAGCTACAGTTTGGATGATAATGATCCCTGGTGATCGGACATCTTCTGCATAAACAGCTAAATACAGAGTTAGAACAGACCAGTCTGAAGTGTGTAGAGGTGTGTGTTCAACTGACTGCAGCCTCCACATTTCTACATTCAAGACTTGTAAAAACTAAATTTGTCAAAAGTACAAAGTAGAGGAAAAGTAATGGTGAACAATGTCACACGCCTGGAGAACACAACATTGAGAGTCTTTGTAGAAACCAGTAAAGAGACAGATGACAAACAGTCATGCTGAGGTCGACTGAACAGTCTGCTGCTCCTTCATCACCACTCCTGTTGTCTAATGTGACGTGTGGATAAAACATAACAATAGAGGAGACATGATGGTGGGAGAGAGACAGAACTGCACTTTGATTTTATCCCCAAATGGTTTTTCATTAAAAAGATGTTACTTCACTGAGAGGGAATCTTCTCTTCCACAACAACAGACGTGAGGCTGTTGAAGGATTTAGTGTTTTATGATTTTGTTTCTCATAATGTAGCCTCCACTGTGTCGACTTTGAGACACTGGTGTCGTGGAAGGTGTGGAGGGAAAATGTTGGATTTCTCTCAAAACTCATATATTGCTCTTAGCCGTGTGGTAGAGTTGTACATTTTGTGTATTCTGGATGTTTTACACCTCATTGTGATTCAAAGCCGACACACACAAGAAGCATAGAGAATGCTGAGGAATAATTTGATTTAACAACAGATGGATCGGTGCTGTTTGTATCAGAGCAAAATGCCTTTGGACATAATTTTCTTGAAACGTCTCAGCTCCTGTGTGTGGTGACAGAACAGTCAGATGTCAAGTCAGATGAACACTATGAGAAAAACACCAGCTGTGCAGACAGTCGACACTCAAAGAGACTCCTGAGGGTGAACTATGGATCAGACAGTATCCATCATACTTTTGTACAATTCAGTCAGAACAGGACGAACCCATCAGTCCCTCATTTAGTGTCACTTCAGTTTCAGTCAAACAGTTGGTTTGAATTCATCTGCTGAGATCTGAGGACACAGAGACAAAGCTAAAGCAGACACACACATCATAGTCCTGTTCTAATAACCTACACTGGTTATTATCGCTCTGAGGTTTGCAGTCTCTATTAGATGTGAACACAAAATGGAATCATTAGTACTTCTCACGTCTCAGACCTGGTCACACTCTCATCTTATTAACAAGCTCCGTTGGCCTCCTCACCCTTTTATATATTTCCCAGAGGCAGGATGATATGTTGGTAATATTCTAAGGAGCTGGTGGTAATAAAAACAACAATAAATCAAAACTGAGCTGGAAAACAGAGAAGAGAATCAGACTGAAAACTCTCCATATTTGAAGTTCAGGCACTTCTCAGTCTGTGTTTTACCAACAGCCTCTTTCAACAATCTGGAAAAGGTTTGGACTGAAGCACAGATCAGGTTCTGAAGTGATATGTCACCATCCATCGCAGCTGTGATACAGACTGTACTGCTCTGACTGCCTGTCACATCCAGGCATAAGTTGGCAAGTGTGAAGTCATCTTAAGTGTGAGCTGCTAGTGAACACTGACTGAGGGGAGGGAGTCAGCTGCTGTGATGTAACGTCAATGACATGAACCAGAGCAGGTGACTGACTGATGGCTGCGAATCAAAGACTTCCTTTTTAAAAGTGTCAGTAAGTGATGAATATTGAATTAATGGTTTTGTTTGTTGTGCAGGAAAGTTATAAAATCAATGATGCAGATAAAACTGAAGCAGCCAATAGAATAAACAGCACAGAGGAAACAGAGCAGCAGAACAATTCAACACAGGCCAATCAAACATCACTACAATATTAAACAGCTGAATAAATAAACGTTTATGAAAAATAATCAAAACTACATCAGGAAAAGTTTGAACTAAAGAAACTCAGCTACCCTGATTTCCTCAGGCAGGTATTTCAAAGTAAAATCCTCTGACTGCAGAAATCCCCTCACTTTTAAACAATGATCTAAGAAAAGCTAAAACAGAGCTGCCATGGGATCTCAAGACAAAAAAGACTGTAAAGGTTGGAGATGTAACTTGGAGCTGAATCATGTTGAGCCTTTAAAACAAATTTAAAAAAAAAAAAAAAAAATCATTATAAAACACAACGGAGGTAGATTGGGGGTAAACCAGTTTTGTCACACTGTTGTTATTACAGCTCAGCTGCAGGAGCTTTTGGTCCACATCTGCCTGAAGGTGGTGATTTACCTCAAAGAGCCACATCAGTACAAAGGAATAAATTCATGTGAATTTAAAATGATCATGTGAGAACATTCAATGTTTTTGCTGAGGTTTTTGATCAGAAGCCATGAATGGTTTGACTTCACCTCTCTAACATCTTCTCTGGTAAAAGGAGCAGACTGCAGCGACCTCGTGGTCTTCAGCCTGCTCTAATGTTTGGGAGGCTTCCAGCCTCTAATCATCTCATTACTACACTTTCTCCATGTCGATCCAACACCACACCGATTTACATTTCAGAACAAGTCTGTCGCTTTTTACTCAGAGAGGAGGAAATGAAATGAAGGAGCAGCTGTTAGAAGAGGAGAGTAAAGAGGAGATGATGAAGAATTACTAAACTTTAATTAATGGATGTCTGCCAGTGCAAAACACCATCACTTCTTTATCAGACATGCAGTCACGACTACACTAATTATTTTAACTGTGCACACAGTTTAGAAAACAAAGAATAAATGATGCATGGTTTTGATCAAGATGAGGAAAATGTATTATTCAATTTTTAAATGAGACTTCACCCAAACTAATTTGGCTGAATATAAATGATGGATTTATGATTAGAAATCTATTCAGGATGAGCTTTAGAAAAATATGAGACGACAGATCACATCATGTAAGGATGTGGTCTTCATTTAAACTTCAGGGTCCTGGTCTGCATTTGAGACACTTCATTTGAATAGGACCATTCTGTAAATACAGCAAGTACAGTACCTCAGGGACAGAGTATGAGGTAAACATCTCTTATCAGGTGATGCACTGTTTGTTTTCTCCATTATGAAGGGTCATCAGTTCACCATCTGCTGGGTGACAGTGTTGTGATCTTTTAGGATCAGACAGATGTGGACACATGCAGGTTAAAAAACAGCTCTGCTTCAACCGAGGCTGCTTCAACAACTCTAAGCAACTCATTTTCTTCCATGAACATCCTGCACAGATAGATGTGAATGCACAGGTAGCTTGTGAACTTCATCCTCTTAAGTCTCGATGTACCTGTGGTGTCAAATCTTCAGAGTGTGGGTTCTCTCTCTCTTGAAGTTTTATGTCTCCTTCATAGTGAGAGCTCAGCTAGTTCACTTTGAAGTCTAATGTGAATCTCAGCTGTCATGAGCAAAAACACAGAGAAAGAAGCTTAGAAGCAGATTTTGAAGTTTGAATTATTCACACAGAGCAACCAACAGATGTAGAACACAGTGGAAATACTATCTCATAAGGTTTTCTCTGAGGGATGTGGTCTCCTCAGTTACCACCAGCACAGAGGCTCTGATGATGAAACCTGGTTCAGTGAAACTGGTCTCACTCTGACTGAGGGGGCAGATTGTTCAAATCAAAGGTCCGGATGATGTTGATGTTACTGTCATCATCACCAACACAGAATCACAGAGAACGGAGGCTGTTCTGTGTGGAAACATTCAAACAGACCAGTGTTAGGTGTTTTCCATCACCTGTCACAGGTAAAACAGCTGCTGTGACATCACAAATGAAGGCGTGGCCAATAGGGAGACATCTTACGATTATTATTATTATTATTATTAGATACTCTTCTTTAAGTACATCATTCACATCATTTCTAGCAGCAACGAGCAAACAAACACAAAGTCAAAAGTCCTCCGTCCCCACAACTCAACACAACAAATCCATCAGTACCAAGACTCTCAACCACGACAGCAGCTGAAATCACCACTGAACTTCTCATCTCTGTTTATTTCTGTCCACTTTGCATCAACTCTGGCAGTGAAATCTGTCTCAGCAGAGAATTTCACTCAGAAATACTTTGAGACAAAGTAACAGAGGCAGACACACACTCACACACACACACACAAACACACTCTGTATCGGTAACCTTGAGATTTGCAGAACCATGAAATCAAATTGCATTCATCTGGTGTCTCAGTGGAGTGACACATTTGTCAGTGTGTTGAACTGTGTAGGAGGCTGTTGTTGTTGTCGGACTCACACGTGTCAACAAACCAGATTTAAATTGGATTTGTGTGTGTGAGTGTGAGGAAACACAGGGACCAGTGTGGACTGGATTTTAACACATAACATGTGTCTATATATCTCTTAACATCCATCTTAGCCTTTTCATTTGTTCTTGCAGTGCATCCTGGGATATCTTTAGTTCATAAAACATGTTTTCTTTTCACTTGTTTCTCATCTGTCAAACCTGCAGTGAATCATAAAAATGATTGTGTTGTTGAGGAGCTGCACAATAATATGGACCAAAACAGGTTGTAAACCTCCTGTCACTGTTTTCAAACAGCCGACTGATGAAATTGAACAAAAACATGATCGAACTGATATGAGGACAGGAAAGTGTGTAAATTATGGCTGTTAAAGTGAAAGCATGAACAGATTTGTCATAATGAAGGAGAATATGCAGATGAAGAGCACAGTTCAACACCAGGTTCAAATGAAGTGTGATTGAGCGGCGTGAAATATCCACAAACAGCTCACTCTGCTCTGACTAGCTCTCCCCCTCTCTCTTGTTTGCACGAATCTACAGCTTCCACGAACACAACCTACTGAACTGCAGCAGTTAAACAAGGAGAATGGATTTTTAGAAATGCACAGACATGACAGACGAGTTCTGACTCTTCATACAGAAGCCATCAAACTATAGACTGTGTTTGCATCATGTGTGATTTTGCTTCTCTTTTAAATTCACCAGATGAGAGCAGATTGAGGAGAGGGAAGTCAGAGCTCCACCAGCAGAGTGGGAGAAACAGCCCACAGCCTCCATTCACCATGATGTGTGACTGACACCAAGGCTACACACTCACACAGCACATGGAGAACACTGCCTGCATGGAGACATAGAGTCTGAGAGAAAGACTCTCTGCTGGATCACATGCTGAACGTCACACATGTGAAAGCAGACCGATGCTTCATACAACACAGTCTGACTGTAGGTGGATGTGGGAGCAGAGGACGTCCGGACCTGTCTCACTGTTCTTGTTTTCAGATGAACTTTTCTATAACCTTCAGGGCAACTCAAGGTTTTCTTGTCTCTAAGTGGATTTTCCAGTGAAATGAATTCTCTGATCATCCACCATCAGACAAAAGCCTGTTCATATTGTTTTGATTTTTCCTGTCATGATTATGAACAATGATGATTTTCCAGCAGTTTTACCTTGAGATCCTCCCTCCCTTCTGAAGGTGAATATTTCATGGTGGATGTTATGAAACAGTAATGAGGCTGCAGTGAATGCTTCATCTCTGTGGGAGAAACCTCAGACCTCTGAAGTGAAAAGGCAAATGGAAGATGGTAAAGCAGAAGAGGGATGTCTGACAAGAAGCTTATGTGGTCTGACTGCTGAGAGTATCTGCTCCACTTTGGAAAGATGACAATATGAATCACAAGCACCTTCTTCTGTCTGCTCTTTACTTCCACTTTTCACAACTACTACAGCGTCACAGCAGCTCCCTCCTGCTCACAGACACTTTGAGTTTTCCCAAGGGATTAATAATAAAGTGTCTTATCTATCTATCTATCTATCTATCTATCTATCTTGGTGAACATGGAGTTATTGTGACACATGGGCTGTGTTGAAGTTCACAGACAGTAGTGGACTAAAAAGACTCATCAAATACTCATTTACATCATGTGTTTGTATGTTAAGTCACATGTGGTTTACATCGAGGTAAACTGTGTCAAACAAAGTGTATTTGAAATGTTGTGGCCAGTCCTGTTTGTTGTCCTAGTTACATGAAGGTGAAGGAAAAAAAGCAAAGGACCAGAGGACGAGAGGATCCACTTCATATTTCCTCCTGACAGAGATGGAGGTTTACAGCAGTCACCGGTGGGACCCACAGAGCTTGTTGTCATCAGTACGAGAATAAATGTGAGGTGTCAGACTCTGTGTCACAGACGCAGGCGGAGGGAGAGTTCAGCTGCTTCTGTTCATCAACACTGAGCTTTATCCACCTGCCCACATCAAACATCATCACTGACACGAGTCTGGAAGCCAGTGTGTTACATTCAAATCACTCAACAGCGTCTTTGCAAAAAGAGTAAAAGGCCCATTTATTACAGTGACAACCCAGTGATTATTCCAGCAGGTGTGGAAATGAAAACCTCTGATTAGCAGCAACAATCTTCACATGAACATCCTGACGGCACAGTTCAAGGTGCTGTTTAATCTCTCCACCAGCCCCCTCCCATCATCTCCTCTCTCTTATTCCCACATCACTGTTTATTCAGGATGAACATTTAGAGCTTTCATCAAATCCATTTCAACACCTTCCTCATCTTTTATGTTTTATGGTCATGAATCTGATTTCTTGCTACATGACGACTCTGTGTTACCAAGAGATGTCGCACTTCTGAAAATCCTCCAATGAGTCCACAAGATATCAGTGTAATGTGAATACAGGTGAAGGACACACACAGAGAGAGAAACACACACAAACACACACACACACAATCTCATTTCCACTCTGCTGAATCCTGCATGCGATGTGTTTCTTTGGTGAATTACCATATAAATAACTGCTACTGCTTATCAAGCTTCATTTAAGAGGCGAGAACAGAGCGACAGTCACACAGAGAGAGAAGGAGTGTGAGAGAGAACAACTCACTTACTTTAGAAAGTGTTAGTGAAACCTGTACTTTTCTCTTTTTACCACACACCCAAGACAAAAAAAGACCCTGGATTTAAAATGTTGATACAATCCTGACTGGTCATGTGTTATACTCATATTTTCATTTACTCATTTGTCAGATGCTTTTATCCAAAGCGACTTACAAGTGACATTGAAATCCTTCCTTTCCAAAAAGAAAATGATCCTCCCAAACAAATGTGAACCAAGCCTGAGTAGCTCCTATCTCACATCTCAACAACACACAACACAACATCACCACTGCCGTTTTTAACACAACAAACATCCAGGCAGGATTTTAACAGCGAGAAATAATGAGCACTGAACTGATGAAACCAAGCAAGTTGATTCAGGCTTTCATTTGAAGCAGTCCAGAGTGAGTTATTATTGTGTCTCTTCAGATCAGTGGTTTAATTACTCTGTCATCGCCCCGTTATGTTAAATTATGACAAGCAGGTAAAAACACAAATTACCTGCACATTTCTTTATGTCACAAGAAATTCCTGCTGCAAAAAACAAGTCTTCCCACTGTCAGAGGGACAGACTGAATGTAACTGTTCAAATACATGAGAAAAACAGGACACAGCGTTTAGCCTCCAACAGCCTTTTACATCAGTCACACTGTCACAGCTGCTCACACAATTATGACTAAGAATGACAACATCCTGAAGAAATATCACACTCTGATGTGGAAATCATTTCCACAGACACCAACCTGCTCCAACACACAGTCGCAGTGCTTCCTGCAGCAGATATATGTAACCTATTCCAGCTGAGAGGTGACCGCAAGGAGGGAGCTGTTAAAGCTGCTGGACTGTGACAGAGAACTGAACTGACATTTATATTTTTACAACACAATAGTTCACACAGAGACAGTAGTGCTTAAAGCCTACAAAGAAAGTTGGGATACATCTGGTTCTTTGGGGAGTTTTGGAATGAGGAGTCAGGAAAATCTCAATTTACAGTCAAACACAGTCATTGTGTGGAGGATTGTGAATAATCTGTGATCTTATGTTGTACTTGTGTGTCAACTTAAACCTCCTGAAGCAGGAGTCACACTGCACTTGTCACAACTGAGAAACTTAAATGAACTGAAATAAAACGTGACGACATTCAAGAGTAAAAAGGTGCAATATCATTGAAAAGATAAAACATGTGACAGGTTTTCAAATACAGCCATAATTATCCAATGGATGGATCCTGACTGACAACAGCAGGTCTGACATGAGGATGAGAGATGATCTCAGGCAGTGGGAGATTCTAGTGATAACAATACGAGAAAAGAAAATGTGCACAGGTGCATTAACCACAGGATCTCAAAGTCTTCTCCATCAGATCATCTGTGGTCTCATGTACTTGAGGAAATGATTTAGAGTTTCAGAGAGTTGTTCCTTTGGAAACATGGAGTCAGGAAAATCAATTCTGAACTTGACCCTCTGAAGTGCAGAGATAAATCTCTGTCAAGTGGAGTTAGCTGAGCTTTCAACCCTTTTTCCTCAGGATACTGACTTCTGGCATTTGCTGTTTTCTTTTAGTTTTCTTCTTAAAATATAATCCTGTCCGCACAAATATATAAAAACAATATATACCTGCCACATATACAGCTCCACTGCTTCGTGTAAGTTAAAGCAAGATCAAGACAGCTGGTTCTCACAGACCTATGTCAGTACCTGTGCCTCTATAAGGAGTAATAATTAGACCCCTCCACACATGAAGTCAGTTTGTGTGTAGTCATGTATTGTGTGAATGTGTTTGTGTGTTTGATGAGTCATTCAGTCATAAAGGTGTGTGTCCCTGAAGAGTCTGACACAGAGACCAGGGGGAGTGTGTCATGTTGAACCATTTCATGGAGTAATTGCTGCATCCATCGCTGAGCACAGAGCAGCAGGAAGAGCAACAGTGAAGGAGCTGGACTCCATCTGCACCACACACAATCATTTTGCCTGAAACACCACAGGACTTCCAGAGTCTCTGTGTGAGTGTGTGCTGAAGATGTGTTCAATGTCACTGGAGACCAAAAAGCTTCCCCATAATATTTTGTCACAGTCTATCATCAGGCCAATTAGGAGCTAATTAATGACAGATTAAAGTGTGGCTGCTCAGTGATCTCATTAAAATTCAAACTGCTTTGTGGATGAATTAGAGATCACAGATTGTGAAAACCTCAGGAATACTGAGCACAAGACAACATTCAATGAACAAACCACCATGTTGTGCACAACATGCACTGTCTCCTGACACATGACAAACAGTCGACGAGGACTGACCACCACTTTAAATAAACGACACCATGCTCAGCAGCATTTTAATGATCCGTCAGGCTTCTGTGTTTTACAGCAGCTACAGTACAGTCAAATGAATCAACAACATTGTGGTCTGTGTGTGTGAAGTGCGTGTTTGTGTGTGTGTGTGTGTAGACTCTCGGCTCCTGAGCCCTTTGAATCCACACTGCATGGAGGGAAGGTTAATGAGGAGACAGAGAGTCTCACAGAGGAAACACACACACACACACACACACACACACACACACACACACACACACACACACACACACTGAATGGAACATTAACATCATCATCACCAATGATGATCCTCATCACAGAGAGGAGGAGAGGAAAGGAGAAGAGAAGAGAGGTTTGAGAAAGTTTGAGGAAGACTTTGAGATTTCCTTCAAATTACTAAATACTAAGTTTCAAGAATGTACAACCATAATCCAAATAACCAAACCAACAGGCTAATAAAGACACAGACTCTCATCACACAGGTTGAGAACAGTTGTTCACATGAATATATTTCTGAGAAACAGTTACTAATGATGGAGCCTGGAGCACGAGTCAGCATTTATAGATTGAAAGAGAAAAACAGCAGTGATCCAAGACACACACACACCTAATCTTCAAACGATAACATGTAAACAAAGGTAACAAAATTCAGTGTTTGCTGGCACCGAAAGTAGAGATTAGCAGATTAGCAGTATCAAATGTGTCTCCATGACACAGTGTAAACAGAGGCTGACAAAAACAATCACATGTAAATAATAAACTGCACAGAAACCTGTGAACACATCATGTCTTCTCCTCTCTGTCATCATCCCTCTGTTTTACTTTCTCTGATCCTCTCCTCTCTGTCAAAATGAATCTGTTCGATGTTCAGCTGCTGTCACAACAACATTCACATTATTCTCACTGTTATTCTCAAAGTGCATCAGCAACATCTGAGAGCCAGTCTCTCTGAGGGAAGTTTGAATCGTTCTGTGAGAACTCAATTTCAATTCTTATGATTGGCTTGGAGGGACACACAGCTGGACAGACACAGACAGATGTTGTCTCCTCTGACCCACAGCAGATGCTCCACCATTCACACATTTTGGGGGAAATCCAAATGCAATGACCCTTTCATCTTGCTGTTCACTGGAAGAGTAAACAGTCAGAAAGACCAATGTCTGTCCACGTGACCATCATCTCTACAATCAAACCAAACAGCCAGACTGAGCCTGTTTCACTGCTGAGTGTCAGAAATGTGAGGCAGCAACGGAAAGGGAGGTGGACTAGAGACACAGACACAAACAAAACACAACACAGCAGGAAACCAACCAAGATGAAAGTCAGCTCAGACTAAAGAGACAGCAGCTCTGCCCCAACCAGGTTTCTGCTGTTAAACACAGAGCCAGAGCAAGAGGAGCATCACATCAAGCTGCCATAACTGTCTCATTAAGGAGCGATCAGTGAAGCCATTATCTAATTCTACAGCTTCTCTCCAGTGTGACCACATCAGGTAGAAGATGTGATGGTGTCTGAAGGAAAATTGTGGCCATAAAGGAGAAAACAACTCGACTAGAAGGAACATGTGCTCTGAGATAGGACTGAAGGAGGAGAGACGACAGAACAGAGACAGTGAGGGAGAGATTCAGACACACCACAGCAGCTGATCATCAACTGATCAAAACAATCATGTTTGTCACTCAGGAAATATCAGAGTTGTTCTTACTGTCAGTTCTGCAGACCAGCATGAAGCAGGAGGTTGTGTCTTTGTCGTCCCGCTGGGATAACATGACCACACACCCACACAAAAAACACACACACACACACACACACACACACACACACACACACACGTACAAAAACAGACACGCACACAACTGGTTGTCTTACCTACGAGAAAGAAAATAGAGAAGAAAGAAGATAAAATGTTTTACCTATTATATTATTTACAGTGTGAAAGTGTAAAACTGTTGTATTTAGCTGCAAACATGAGTCAATCTGTTGATCAGTCACAGCTTAACACTCAAACACTGGTCACAATGTTCAATGATGCTGAAAGTACCAAACGTAAAAACACCATCAATCCCCAAAGGAACCAGACACCTTTTCATTCTGCTGCCTCTCACAGGAGAGATGGCCGATGATGTTAAAGAAACTCCAGACTAATGGCTTCACCTCCCCTCAAGGCAGCCAGAGAGACCCCCCCCATCCTCAGTAATGACCACATTTTCATAATAATTCAGGTTCAAGCCACATGAAAGCTGCTTTCCACTGCCAAGACCAACAGATGTCTGAAAAAAAAGACATCAAAGAAATTTCCTGACGTCCATGAAGAGCAGCCTTTACTGCACTTTACATTTTAACATGACTATAAGTAAAACAAAACAAAACAAAACAAAAAAAATAAAAACACAGAAAACTACACTGTATCCTGAACCCATGGATGTACAAGCCAAAATGTTTACTGTAGCTCTTCACTGCAAAGGAGCTAATGCTGATTTCTGATGGAAACTGATGCTACTTTACTTTTCCTCTATGAACACTACTTTGTATGCAGACACTCAGCCAGCCAGAGTCTGGTCTCATAAATATGCAACAGCCAAAGGTTTCAGTCCAGCTGGGTAATTTCAACACATGGCCACATTACATCATGGGTATTCACTTAGGACAACTCAGAATCTATAATCTATAGTACAGCTAAAAGCCAGATGTTACATGAGGAACTGGCTTCCTAATTTATATGACTGTAGTAACTCCAGTACAAACATTATTTTAGTGAAAGCCATTGTTTATGGTGACAAAGTGATTTATGTTTAATGAGGGATGTTTTCTCATTTATTTCCTCCACTTAGTTGACTCTCATAAAGCTTCTCTGCCAAACACAGCAGTGATGAAGAAGCAGCAGCCTTGTTAGAGGAAGACAGAGGAGTTGGAACAGCTACCTGTCATTTCAGTGATGCTCAGCAGATGAAGAGCACTTACACACAATAAAAAAGGACCAGAGACTGAAGCAGATGTGGGTTCTTAACACACATGGATTGATTCACAGAGACCTTCACTACAAGATACAAACGATGCATTTACATTTAGGAAAAACCTATTTAATAGTTATATAGAACTGTATGCACCTTGTTGGCTTTAACTTATGAATTTCAGGGACCAGAGACTTCACATCTGACATGTAGCCACACACTGTCAGGACAAACACAAGCTGACGGTGAAACACACTGAATGAGAGAGTCCATAGTAGTTTTCTATAGCTAACAAGCTTTCCACTACAGGACTGACCCTGGACACCTGACGTTCCTTTATTCAGTCCTATCTGACAAATTGCTGACCTTTCACCTTTGTCACACACATCCTCTCTGCTGTGACTGACAGAGGAAGAGTAACTGATTCAGCCAAGGCCTCCTCCTCCTCCTTCATGCCTTCTGTCTGGTTAATGAGAGCAGGGTTAGTTGATCGAATCAAAACACAATTGAGCATTCATTAGTAAAGGAATTCAAATAGTTGATAATGAACTGTGGACTGCTGAGTAAAGGTCTGCTCAATTGAAACAAAACCATTGAACTGAACAATTGTAAAAGAGACAGCTGAGTCAATCTCTTATTCAGAACCATGGACAGAGACAGTGCAGTCAGCACCATGGACAGTGCACGAACAGCACAGTGGCTCACTCAGGAAAACATTAAGCTTCTTCAAACAGACAGTTAGGAACCAAAAAATAAATAAATAGAATAAAATAAACAATGATAACTGTGTGATTGCTGCACAGCAATTATTGTTATAACAATCTTTAGTCTTGTTATTTTTCTTCCATGTGTTTTTTGGCTCGCTTCTAGTCCTGCAATTTTTGTGTGAATTAAAACAATTAATATATTTTTTTAGTTTTAGTCGCTGGCAGCAAGTTCAGGCAATCACATGCATTTTTGAAAGAAAATGCAGAAATATTTAGTTTTATATGTATACTTATACCAGCATGGACTGCAGAACTGCTTCAGTGAGAAAGGCTGGTCTGCTGCTCTTATTCAGAACCATGGACAGAGACAGTGCACGAACAGCACAGTGGTTCATTCAGTAAAACATCAAGCTTCTTCAAATAGACAGTTGGGAACCAAAAAATGAAAAAAATGAATAATTATTATTATAAATATTATAATATACATTTTCAAATCTCTATATACATAATATCTTCCCTGCCATCAAGAGTATCACTGCTTAAATCCCAGGTAAATTGATACCACAGCATCAACATAATACAAAAATATCAACACACCCGAAATCCCCCACTTTAGTCCATCCTGAGGTGATTAAGTGTAGTTCTGACTGTAGAGTAGAGTATTAATTGAAGTAGGAACTGCACATCTTACGCAATTGATCACAAATGAAACACCAATTATAGCTTATAATTTGGAGCTGACCAACTGCGTAAATGCAGAAAATAAACACTCATTTATCTGCCACCTTCAAGAAAACACAGGTGTTTGCCTTATAGTCATTGATGTAGTCTGAATCAAACTGGGTTCATTATCACCAGCAATATTTACTTCTGTCTGGGATCCAAATGAAACATCTAACTTTAAGGTTTGCTGATGGCAACAAGCTTGGTGAGACTGGAGTCAATGCTGTGTCTCTCGTATGCTATTTGGAGAGAGCATTCAGAGGCTCTAATAATTTATCTAACTTGTCCTTGTACCACTGTGCCTGAAATGACCACTGTGTCTCTAATTTAATCAGAACTGGACTAAAACTTTGTTTATACCCAGACGGTGATACCTTTAAACCAACGCAAAAACCAAGCTACCACATTTTACCTATTAGTATCAACCAGTCATGTTAGGGGAGCTAGCCTTATTTTTTTAATCACACACTTCTACTTTTCCATAACATCGAAAAAGAAACAACCCAGAACATCACCATTAAACTGACAAATAAAAAAAAAAAAAACTCTGGACATTTTCCTGTGGTGCTACAAACAGCTTTTATCTCTGCTGAAATGTACAATGTTAATTCTGTGGGGATGTGGACACCACAACAGACTAATGAGAACTGTGAAGAATAAAGGTGAGATATAGAGAACAATGGTAACTCAGAACACATGCACTGAAAGCTGCAAATGACCTCAGGTATTGTTGCAATATAGCAGCATTGAACAGATCTCTGATGTCATAAAAAAGGACACTAAAACACTGTTAATCCTCCTGAATTGTCCTGTACTGCAGCACTCCTGAACATGAAGGCTTGAACAACATGCTCTGTAGACAGCCAGCAGTACCCTGGACAACCCAGTCAGCATAAACACTCCAACTCCAAACCTTCAGACAGCCTGCTCACATTCAGAGTAGGAAAGGAGAATAGGCCTCACAAAACTGTGGTTTCCACAAGTTTCAGCTAATAACAGCTTTAGTTAAAAAGCTAGTCCTGTTTGGGACTTCTTTACCAGCTCTCAAGATGTTACCATGGAAACAATTTTACTCGTCATGGCAGGAAAAGCACAGGTGTAATCACCGAGCATGAGGATGGTTCTGTTCCTCTGCAGTGTCTCGTGACTGTTATTAATTACACCTGTAACTCTCCTGCTCTATCACTCCAATAAATATAATCAAAGTTCACTTTAATTATCCCTGTGCAGACAGTATAGACAAGAGGATCCAGTACATCATACATACATAAAGCCAGGTCAGTGTTGTTTCAAGACACACTTAAGAACCTGTCCTTTAACACAAACCATAAAGTATCAAACCAAAGAGAGGAAAGCTGAGCTGACAATGTGAGCAACAGCAAGAACATCTCACAAACCTGGTCAGCATAAGTAAACACAGTGATTTGATAAATACTCTCAATCACTCAAACCTCCAGGCTTAAGTACCAGAGTGATTCCTCTCCTTGCCAATTTAACAAACATATAATCTGAAAAAATCAGCACCACAAAACGAACTACTGAACCACAGACTGATATGAATTATGAACATAAATAATTGTGCATAAATACCTCAGTCATTGTTTCCTCCTGAATGAAGTTTGTTGTGTCCAGTCTGACTGTCTCCAACTGTTCCCCTCCCTTCTGTAACACACACACACACACACACACACACACACACACACACACACACACACACACACACACACACACACACACACACACACACACACAGCAGAGAGGCTGCAGTGTCTGGACACAATGAACCAGGTAAAGTGAAGATTATTCAAGTAGACAAGAACTACACTTGTTACTGTAAGAGCAGTAAAAAGTAAAAGGTCAGGAAGTAATTTAGCAAATCACCTGTTCAACAAGCTTGTAGAAAGGTGATGTAATCAGGGTTAACTTGGGCTGGAGCCCACCAGAGCTGAGCTCCACCTCCTCATGTCCAAATCGCACCTCGTCAGAGCTGAGTTGAGTTGTGACTTGCAGAACAGTGACTTGGTCCCACCTCTGGAGGTCTGTGACTCTCATCTCCTGGGGCAGTGCTCATGATTTAGTCCTTGAACCCAGTGGTTGTTGAAGTTTCAGCTAATAACAGCTTTAGTGAAAAAGCTAGTCCTGTTTGGGACTTCTTTACCAGCTCTCAAGATGTTACCATGGAAACATTTTAACTTGTCACAGCAGGAAAAGCACAGGTGTAATCACTGAGCATGACGATGGTTCTGTTCCTCTGCAGTGTCTCGTGACTGTTATTAATTACACCTGTGACTCTCCTGCTCAAACATTCCCATATATATAATCAAAGGTGGCTTTCATATCCCTGCTGTCCACACTGACTGCCAAGAGATCCCCTCTGAAAACTATTGAGGAGACAAAATCACAGTCTGATTCCTGTGCAAATATCAATGCTAAAATTAAACAGTAATTAAACAGTAAAACTGAAAAAATCTCTCCTCCACAGCTCCATAAGGAAACATTAGGTGTGGAAATGTGAGGGAATTGTGGACGAAACAGAGTTTTGAGATATACATTTGATGTTTCTAACTCAGACTGCTGAAATGTCATATTAGCTTCTTCTGAACTTAAGAAATTACTTTTACACAGAACAGTGACTGGATTGTGTTCCCCGTCACTCACATTGGAATTTCTTTAGAAAGAGATCTCTGTGTGGACAGTATAGACAAGAGGATCCACTAAAACAACCAGAAACACTTTCAATGTACATAAAGCCACGTCAGTATTGTTTCAAATCAAGGAGAGGAAACCTGAGCAGACAATGTGAGAAACAGTAAGAATATCTAATAAACCTGGTCAGCATAAATAAACACAATGATAAGAAATACTCTCAATCACTCAAACCTTCAAAGTAAAGTACCATTGTGATTACTCCTCCTGCCAAGTTAATGATCAATTGATCTGAAAAAAACACCCCACAAAATCAACTGCAAAACCACAGACTGAAATAAATACCTGAGTCATTGTTTCCTCCTGAATGAAGTTTGTTGTGTCCAGTCTGACTGTGTCTCCTACTGTTTCCCTTCTGAAGTTGTCTCTGCTGCGTTCACTGACTGCAGCCTGTGACATCAGGTTCTAGAATGTTCACACATCAAAGACATTAAAGCTCCTACAGAATTCTGTGAGGTCTGTGACTCTCAGCTACCTGGTCAATGCTCATGATTCTGAACCCAGTGGTTGTTGACATCAACATATGGAGTTAAAACCTGTGACCCTCACTCTGCTGTCTTCATTCTTTCACTCATGTCTCTTTGCTGCAAACAGAAACTGAGCAGAGCAGTTACCACAGTACCACACAGTTAGCTGTTTAATCAAGGGAGCTTCACAACACTGAAGTCTGTCTCCTGTTTTCTTCTCGTATCTAACACCAGATCTGTCATGTATCACCCTCAGTAGGGAGAAGCAGTAAACCTCCAGTAAACCTCTGTATCCTTTTAGGCAAAAACCCGAGGGCATGTAACACAGTTATTTGAATCGTTAATACTCTCTCAAGTCTGAAGTATCTCTGACCTGTCTGCTGATGGTCGACACTGTCATGTTACTGAGCAATACTTTCTGCTGTTTGTGTTGAGAAATAATTTGCTTCAGATGCTCTGTGAAGAAATCACTGTCATCTGAAGGAAGTCTACTGTCAAACTCCTGTCCTCAGCCTCTCTGCTCAGAGAGCTCAGAGAGACTGTGTGATGACTGTGCGATGGGCAGAGTGGCTAACTATGATTATGTCGAATACAAATGAAAGTCAGACTGTAGTGAAACACTGACAGAGGCTTTTGTTACAGAGCATAATTCGACTCAAAAATACACACATTTGACTGCACTTCTTTCAAAGAAGAGCTGAATACTGACGCCAGAGACTGAATGACTTTGTGCTCAGGAGGTGGAAAAGAGAGAATGTGGGAGGAGGACAGAGACAGAAAGGTGAGAGGGACTCTGCTTTCATGGATGTTAACAAAATAAATGAAATAGTGAATACTGTGAGAGGCAAAGACAGTTGAGAGCAGAGAAGCTCTCAACAGCCAGTGGCAATTCAGCATCAACAGCAAACATCTCCTCTGGAAACTGTCAGAAAGAAACGACTCTCAATCACAAGTTAAACTCTTTTCTCTCAGGGACATCTCTCTTCTTCTTCATCATAGGAGGTTGATATACACAGAAACAAATACGAATGTATTTTATATACAAAATAAAGAGGAGAGAGACGGCTTTAGTGTTCATTCAGCTCATGCAGCTGTTCTGCTGTGTTAGCTGTTAACATCTCATGGTGTGTGCTTTTCAATGTCAGAAACCAAACAAACGCTTCCCTCCTTTATAACAGCTCAGGAATCACTTGTTCTCTCTTCTCAGAGCAATAAAAGAGAAAAACCCAACAGGAAATGATGAATGACTTCCTCTTATCTCCCCTCTATAGTGCTGCTGCTGCCATAGTGTCCTATTTAACACAGGGTTGTTTCTGCTTTCAGTCTCTGTACCAGTGGTTTAACTTGAGTGTGTTTGACTGAACAGGAGTGTTAGCTCAGGCAGGACTGAGGGGTCACACACAACCAGATTACACACCGATCACTACACACATCAAATAAAATCCACCCTCATAACAAGGCGGTCTATTGAAATGACCTGTTAGACTGGTGCCTCCTGCACAGGCTTCTGCACCGGCCTCCTGCCTCCTGCTAGTTTTACTCTGTCGAGTCTGTGGCAGCTTTTAAAGCAGTAACACATCAGTGTTGCTGCTCTGGCTCAGCTAAGTGTAAACCCACAGGGGATTTGTGCTGTTCTCACAGTTATATCTTCAGCATCATGGATCATCAAGATGCAGTTTCAGCACAGAGACGCTGAAAAGAACTGACTCACCGTTTGTTGCAGTAAGTGATTTGTTGTGTTTCTGTCTGATGCATACACTCAGTAATATTTACTCTTAAAAATAAAGAACAGTAACAGTCCTTTTCTTTTTACTATTTAATGGGTGAAAAGTATTTTAGACATAATTTGAAGAATTGTGAGCCGACTGACAGCTCATTTCCCTCCACTTCCTCACTAGATGATAGCTTCTCCATGGGTCATTGAGCCGTGACGATATCCAAACATCAAATATTCTCCAGGTGCTCCACATCCACAAAGAAGTCTGTCTATTTATGTTCATTCAAACTGTAATAACACCACACACATTTTGTCTTCCTCTCCCTTTTGATCTTTATGGCACTGTAAAATCCAGATACTCAAACACAGGCTTTGAAAGCAACATAAGACTGTGTGTAAAATTGTTGTTTACATTTAAACTGCAGTGTAATGTGTGATGGTAACTGTTTGCAGAAGGTGAAATCACAAAGTGTGGAAAAGAGTATTTTACATCTGATGTGTTCAAACAAAAACAAAACAGCACGACTGTGAGACCAAAGAGAAATGAGAGGAAAAGTCAGAGAGAACAGATGCAGAGGTTTCCCCAAACACCTTCTCCCCTGTTGATAAACATTTAACTATCTGATGACACATTTGACTAGTTTTCCTTTTGCTGTGATTGATGAGTGACACACACACACACACACACACACACACACACACACACACACATTATATGAGAGGCTGCTGTCAGTGATCATCCAGCTGTGTGACGTCAGGTGGGTATTAATATTCACTGCTGATGGAGGCTGCTCATCATTAGTCATCAGACAGAAAACACTGTTCAAGGCAATGGAGAGCAGTTGTTTGCATTTAGAATCATTGTTGTACATGAACCTGAGACACGGTCAGTTTTAAAAATCCCACTCACATGAATGAAAGAGCTCAGTGAAGAACTGTGTCTGTTTGTTTGAAACATTTCATTTTCAGGATTTCTTGTTGATTAAAGCTTATTTCATGCAAATGTGCGTCCTCCACAGAGTTCCCTTTGGAGATCTCAGTGAATGTGAGAGGGCTCATTGTGGACTGAATGGGTTGCAAAGACACTTCACAGACATTTCAACCAGCAGCCAGGAGACAAACACTCATCGTACGGCCTCCTCACCTCGCTGTGACACAGAGATGCAGCCCAGTTCAGCCTCAGTGCAAGAACAAATAACTCCAACCCTGCAGGGACTGAGGTGGGTTGGACGGCAACACAGAAGAACTTGTTCACTTAATAGAAATGACAGAGCCGTCATGAACACATCTGGGAGGTTTGCAAATTGCAGCATGAATATTTTAAAGCTGAAACCGCTGAGTGTCTAACTGATTTGCATCAGTGTGGAAAAAATATGTGTTTCATTTTGTAAATTACACTCACAGCTGAGAAGATACATTCACATGTAGATTTTATTTTTAAGTAAAGGTCAGAGTCAAGCAGACAGACACATGCATGTCATTCCTTGTTAAACTTTTTTTTTTGCCTTTGCACAGACATTTCTGACATTGTTGTTGTTTCATGAAGAAAAGTTTCAAATGGTTTCACAAGTTATCAGGGTGTGTGTGTTAATGTGTGAGATACGATAGTTACATGTCGAGGTGGGTTTCTGTTATGTTTCTACTTTTTTAGTGTATTTTATTTTACACTGTACATTTTTTAGATGTGTCACACACTCATGTAAACAAGGCAAATAAAAAATCTTGAGGCAACAACAGTAAGAACTTTACATTAATTTAAAGACAAATGTTATAAACCAGGACATGTATATGACTATAATAAGGATAATTACTGTGTGTGATTTATATCCAAAATAATGAGAGAAGAGAGGAGCCAAAACAACTGTTGCTTCTTTTTGTATCTGATGAAAAGAAAGAAAATAATCCCTGTGGGTAAAGAGCAGCAGTGATGTGGGACACAACCAGTGAATTCAACTAAAACTCTGCAGCTCGTTAAAAGATGAAGAAATGTGTGTAGTATCAGTCTGTCACTGATGAGCAGGTTTTTCTGATGATCTGTAACACACTGGTTCATCGTCCTCGTCCTCACAGTCCAGGACTCTGTCGCTTTAATATCCTGACAGTTAATCACAGTTTGCTGTAAACACCTGGTGTAAATCATCACTGATGAAGGGACGAGAAATTTGACAGACATTTGCAAAGGTACGTGATAAAAATATGAACTTGTTTGTTTTGAAAATAAATTCTGCCTAAAGTTAAAAACATCTTATCTCCTCTGTCTTCAGTGAGAAAGATAACATGTACTTTCACACTTTATCTGATAACTGGATTTAACAGCCTGTTAATTTGTCAAATAAACAGCAGCCCGAGTGTCAAAACTCTGCTCAGCTGCTTATCAGCCACATACACACCCTTCACACACCCTACTACTACTATTCTGCAGAGGAGGAGGGACACTGTGGAGCATACTGGAGCAACTGTACTTTGCTGGGTCTCCCTTTATTTGTCCACTAACACTCGACTAACTGTCAAGTGACTCCAGCAGTTTGCTGGTTGTGCAGCTCTCACAGCTGCATCCTGCTGCTTGGACAGAGAATGAAGAGAGACTGTTGTTATCACTGGTCATTTTATGGTGGTCTGTGAATGACACAGAAGTTTTCTGGGTCAGTCGGTGGATTGTCAGGTTAATATAAGAGATTAGTTCTGTGGAGCCTCTTCAGTGTTACTGTGACACTCACTGTCATGATCAGGCGTACAGAGAAGCTCTCCAGCAGTCCTACCTTCTGAACTTTAAATGAATATTTGATGATAAATATTAAACAGTGATGAGACTTAAGTGAGTGGATCAACTGAATACAGCTCCACTGTGGATCTGTGGTCATGAGCTCTGGGTAACAACACAAAGAATGAGACTGTAGATACAAGCAGCAAAGGCTTCCTCTGCAGGGAGTCTGGACTCACCCATAGGGAGAGGGTGAGGAGCTCAGACTCCTGCCAGTGCAGCTGTGTGAGTGTTTGTGTGCACCCGTGTGAAAATGTGGGGTCAGTCAGCCTGATAAGAGGCTTTTAGCGAGACAAGCAGCTGTTGACTCCCTGTGTCACTGAGGCAGAACAACATCACCACACTGCTGCTGATCCCATTTATCATTTTCCCTGAAGGACTCATTCACCACGTCTGCCCAGTCACACGTCTCTCACTCCGTCTCTCTCTGTCTTTCCCTCGTCTGTTGTCTCTTGCTCTCACTGGTCTTCACTCTGTGAACCTCCCACAGAGAAACACAGTGGGGAGTTCACTCACAGGGGTGACACACCTTGATCCAGCTGAGGGGGCGGCTCGCTTGTTCTGAGGGGAGGTAGAGACGATAGAGCAGCTTCTTCCAAAATGTATTTTGCTGAAGGGTTTGCTGGAAATACTGAGGTGCTGATACTGTTCACAGGAAATGAATCAGGTTCAGATGACAATATGCAGCTTTTATCATCACCTACATCACAGTTCTTCTTACTCACTGTAACGACAGCGAGTCAGTGTGTTCCTCCTCAGCATCAGACACCAAAGGCTTTCTGCATCACTCAGTTCCACTGTACATACCAGCAAATTGAAATCAAACCAGTGTGTGGCTGATGGAGCTAAGAATCTCTTTTCTTTTGTTTAAGCTGATAACTTACAGCTAGAAAGAAGTTGTGGCTTCATGTCTTTTTCTGTCCTTCCATCTTCCAAAAGTAATTTTCTCTCCTGGAGAACAGTCACTGTTGAGGCTAGTAGAAGATGGTATCTTTGTACAAACTCACTCAGAGATCTGACAGCTGTTATATATGTGTTTCAACTGGATAGGGCTTGAAATTAATGACAAATGATTATAACCAGTAAAAATAATGAAATAAAAATATGAAAAACAATTAGCATAAAGCTGATTTAGCAATTGTACAGCTAATGCATCATTCCGTCTCATTACTGCACAATCAACACATCAACATGCATAATAATACAACAATGAACTCCTGGTATAATAACAGTTTGTGCACATGTATATGGAGATTCTCTTCACTGCACAGATGGTGGTTACCATCATCAGACTGGTAGAAAAGGCAGCTGAGGAGCTGCTGTTCAGCTCCATCAGAGCTGAAGAGATGGAGAGTAGAGCAGAATTTCACACTGCAGTGATTTTACAAGAGGCCGTGCTCCTCTGTCTGTTTGCTGCTGCATCTGATGCAGACCAACAGGTTCAATGTGGCTGCTCTGATGGACCGGCTTCAAACTGAAGCAGTGCTGTCTCGTCATGGTGACTGAATCTAACTGCTGAGACAGAGCCAGTAATTACTTTGTTCATCAATATTTTACATGTAAATAAACAAAGAAAAAGTGTGAATCATAGTTGGAATATAAAGTACACATCAGCATTTATCAGCTTTTGACTGGTCTGCTGGGGACAACTGCCAGGACTGAAGTCACATGTGCTGCTTTGTGTTGTTTTCAAGTCATTTCTCCTGTGAACACATCAAGTTTCATTGAGTTTTGGTCACACTGGTAAAGACAGCTCTGCCAACCACACATCTACAGAGTTTGTTCACACATAGGAAAGCAGTGCCAACACCACTCACTGACTTCTCCCTCTAACAACTTGTCTCTTAAGAAACGTCATCCTCATCTCTCTCTCTCTCAGTGTTTGTCTTTCTTTTTCTGCTTCGTCCTCCTGAGGAGAAACTCTCACCTTTCCATCAACACCCACTCTTATGTTTTCTTCTTGTACCTGTGATCCTGTCCTTCTTGACACTGTGGATCATTTCCTCTTCCCTCTCAGTTTTAAACTCTAGCAGAGAGGTAGAGCTGTTCTCCCAGCTTCCTGTTTTAAAGACTGGGTTATTACTCATTCAGCTGTCAGTCAGAGCTGCGAGGATTCAGTGGGAGATGTGAGTGAAACCTAACATTATGGAAATGTTCAGGTACCTCCTGCATGTGGAGCAGCTCCACTGGAAAATGAAACACTATATTCTTACCATTTTAAATTAATGGTTTGTAAAGGTACTTTCTATGAGGATAGTAATGAAACTGATTAAAACACTGAACCCAGTGGTTCAGTCCTGTTCCTTCTCATAACACTGCTCACTGTATTTCCCTCTACATTCACGCTGATGAATCACTCCCTACACAATGCAGAGAAAATGAAGTGAAGGCTGAGCTGCTGGAAAGAAAAGAAGGCACCTGGTGGAGTTCAGCTTTTTGCTGCAGAGACTCCATTTTGTTTCTCTAAGGTCAAAGGTCATTCCCCTGGCACGAAAGACTGATGCAACTATAGAGATCACATTTGGAATTCAATGATCATTTATTGAAAAAAAGCATATTACTGTTAGTAATTTCAATGGCTGTGGATCCTTCACACTACACTTGACTCTTTATGAGATCTTAAAGGTTAGAATTCAATGTTGTATTTCAGTCTAAGGTTTTCCTGTCTGCACTGCCCTGAACCCAAACACTTGGCTCTGAATTGCATTTAATCTGTTGTGATTCTTCCATCACATTGAACAATTATTCCACAGTATAATCACACCACTCTCGTGAGCGCCTGTGGTGTCAATCACTGAATAAATATTCATTGTGTTCCACTTAAGAAAGAAAATAATCCTTCATTACCTGGTGTCAAACAAAACCTGTGGAGTTCAAATTTCACTTATTTTCCTCAGCAACAAGGAAAATTACCACCTTTTCACCATCGCTCAAGAAGCAGAAAAAGAATGACCTGGAGCTGATCCCCAAACTCTCACCATTTCTATTCAGAGCAGAACTGATTCAGACTCTGTTTCCACTGAGACTATACATGTGAGCACGTCTCTGTCTTTCACACAGAAACTGTGACAACTGCTGATGTAGAAAACCTCTGTCTCACAAGAAATTCAGGAGACGCTTTAACATTGTCAGAAATAAACAGTCTGACCCTGTTGAATCTGCACAGAGAACCAGGATCCAGACTCCACCGGCCTCCTCCTCCTTCTGCCTCAACAACAGTCATGTTTAGAAGCAGCAAACCAGGTTAACACTGTGAGAGCTGCTACAACAGTTCCAACATCCTGAAGAAATATTCCAGTCTGATGTAGGAAATCATGTCCATGGACAGCTGTATCCGAGACGTCACACCAACTTACTTCAACATACAGTCTGATCCACCGTGGTGCTTTATTCCAGCTTAAAGGCAACGAGGTGAGAGCAGTTCAACCAGGAGAACTGCACTGACTCGTTCATCTCCACCACAACTGTTCACATCTATTAAATGAAACTGCTTTGAAAGGAGCATTAGAATAACATCATTTATTTTCTTCATCAGGCTGATGTCTCTCCTTCTCTCTTCATCTTCCTAACCCCGACCTCTCCACTGCTGTGTGGTCTATAATAGCTCCCACTTAGACTCAATTTTAGACTGTGCATCAGGGGGTTGGGGGCAGTTTGACCACTTGTTCCATTGAGAGAAATAAAAATACTACAATGATTCTGACTGTGGAGGAGGGTGATGACAATGTTTCATGTGCACAAGCCACAACAACACAGATGAGGAGGACAGGTAGAACAAGAAGAGGAAGGAGACTTGTTCAGAAACTTGAGAGATGTTCCATCCAATGTTGATCATATTTGGAAGATATATTAATTAATTTGTACAATTTCAAGATTGTGAAATGAAGAAAATGTTCCACAATATTCAAAGCTTTCCTCTTGTTGGCCTACAGTGGTGGTGCTGCTGCTCCCTGTGACTGGACTCTCCACTCACACTCATTCTTCTCTCTGCAGAGGTTTACAGCTGCTCAACAGCTGGCAGAGCTTTCTATTGGGTCTTATTTTGCTTACCCCCCGCAGCAGGAGTGAAATCACATTTCTCAGATCTGCTGCTACATGTCTGCAGAAACCCAAAAAATAAATGTAATGTGACTCAGAGCTGAGAATAAGAAGCTTCTCTGTAGCTGCAGGGATGAGATTTAACAGGAGAATCTGACCATGTGACGTTTTACTTCAACAGTGATAATGGATGTAATGGGTGGGTTGTAGGAAGACGAAGGGAAAATATCAGAGGGTGAATGAGGTTCAGCAGCACAGCTTAGTCCCACATGGCTGAGAGCAGCAGGTTCTTACATAATGGAAAATAGAATAACAATGATATCACCTGCATGAGTTTCAGCAACGTGTGGTTTACAGCAGGAGCTCAGGTTGTGCAGGAGACTGCATAAGACATGAGGAACCATGCATCCACATTCATTAAGAGCTTCGTCATTCTGAAGACACATTTACTTACCAGGAGCATGAACAGATTACTGATTCACACAGTGTGATAACTGAGGCTCTAAAGCAACACTTTCAATCAGAATTGACTCTTCAGTTTTCTGTACTTACAGATCTACAACTCAGAGGTTTTTTCCACACAAACAGCAGAGAGCAGCGGAGCCTCTGTAATGAGGAGCAGCAGTCGGCTTCATATCACCAATATTTTGTTCGTTACCCTTCAGACAGAAGCAGGTTGTGAGTGAAACAAGTTCACTGAGGTTCACGTTCACTGTTACAAAACTAACCTCAGTGGTGCTGATGCAGACTTTCTGCTCCAGATGGGCCTCACAGATGCTCTTCTGATTTATGTCACTACAACAAGAGACCGTTTACCTTGCTGTTGTACAAAACAGAATAATACAAATACACTACCTGAGTCATCCAGCTGGTTATTCAGAGTCTGCTCAGTAGTCCTTTAAAAGACAGAAAGAAATCTGGAGAGGAGATTTCATGAAAAGTGCATCACAAGCACCTGCAGTTAAATGTGTTGACCAAACTTTTCAGGAGGGAGGTTTCAGTTTGTTCATGTTTTTGTGCGCTTGAGGAAACTGTTTCAGTTCTTCAGATTTCTCCCTGTGGATATCTGAATTTCACCTTTTGAAATGAGGAATCTTATCTTTCATTGCAGGGGTCAATTATTGTTCTCGGTCTGCATGATTCCTTTCAATGGACATGGTCCGAATTTAACATAGTGACCTTCAGCTTTGTGTCCCCTCACAACTGTCTCAGATCAAATTGTTCAAAAATAAAGTATATTATTTACAATATTTATTAAATAACATACATCCATGATAACTGATCAACTTTTGTAGAAATCTAACTCATAGTTTGGTTTTGACATGTGGATCTGAAAGTGTTTCCCTTTGCTTTACATGACACGGTAGATTCAGTGGCCTTGAACTGGGCAAAGCTCTCAACATGAGAAAGACTTTGTAAATACAGGGATTACTGCAGCCAGAGCTTAACACAGCCATGTCTGACAGTGGAAGTACGCGGCGGTTTTGTTTTGTTGAATGTCAACTACAAACTATCTTTTAAAGGAAGTGACATCACAAAGAGATGAGCTGTAAACAGCTGTGAGAGATGTGACAGCTGCTTGTTGGTGGGCAGTCAGATACATCACCACCATCATCATCATCATCATCATCAGCAGATATTGAGTGAGACAGGTTAAACAGACCATCATGATACTGACAAAAACAGTGCCATCACCTCTGTCTCATACTGGATATTATTCTATGAGAACTGAAACCTGAATGATGTTTTTCATACATTTTCATCAAAACAAATATCAGCTGGTGCAGAATTGAACAACTAAATAAAATGACCCAATAATATCTGAGCTTTAACTGAAGAAAAACAATATAATGAGAAACCAAACCCAGTCCAGGCCCTGCTGAGCCCCCAGCACTTTAGGCACATGAGCTCATTGTTATTAGGACGATCATTTCAAGAGGACAATATTAAGCTCTAATGAGATTTTCTAACAGAGACCATAGGGAGAGCATTAGCTGAAGCTTCACTTCATGATTTACAAATGCAGAGCAGAAGAGAAAAATATAATCCTGCCTGAGTTGATTAAAAACTATTTTCTCTTTGTGAGGATGTGATAAACAGATGTTCAGCCAATCAGCTTTCACGCTGACTGGAGAGGTTTGTCCTAATGCAGTGAAGCTTTAGAGAAGATTGTGTTTTGTAATCAACTATATTAGTTATAAAGATGCCCAGTTGACTGCACAAAGTAAAAGCTTGTATAAAATGATAGAACAGATACAAACATCCTCTTTTGTGTTGCAGAGAGTGGAGCATGGGATGCTGACATGCTGAGAACTGTTTAATCCAGTTTTATGGATTTCTCTATCTCATTGAACTGCTCTGTGAAGTGGCTGTGATGGCAGCTGGAGGGAAACCATGGCCGCTGAGGAGGAAACATGCTGATATGTGGGAAGTGAATTTTAAAATATGAAACATGACAGAAGCAAAACTAAATACAGGTTCCAGTCAGACACAGAAAGAACATATTGGACAGGAAGGAAATGTTTCTGTCTGAAGTTTAAAGCTGAAGATGATTATAGATTATTATAGATCTAACTATGAGCTCTGTGTCACCTGCTATTTCTTCTTCCAAAGGAGCTGGACTGGAGTGGATTTGACCATTTCTTCCATTGTTTTCTCTCCTCCTCTCTCCTCTCCATCAACCAAGTCTATTACCAGCCTTCTCTGCCAGCTGTTGACATGTTGGCTGAGAGCTAACTGTCCTCCACAGAGCCTGCACTAAAAGCTGTGTGTGTCTCAGTGGTGTGTGGACACACTCAGGCCTGCTGCACTGACTCTTCATGTTTAACCTGTACCTCCTCAATATCCCATCATCCTTCATTCAAATGTCGTTTTGTTTTTGTTTTGCCCGAATATAAAACGGTAATTAAACCTAAAATCTAAAAATAGCAGCAGAGGGGAAAAAAAGGAAAAAGCCATCATGTTGTGTGCTTCCATCACTTCTGACTCTCTCAGTCTTTCAACAAATTTTGACTTTTATAATTAACATTTCAACCACTTATATGGCCTTTAGTATATCTACATAGAATATCAGCTCAGTGAGTGAGGCACTCTATTTTTTGTCTGTTGTGTGAATCTACTGCTGAAATCAAAATTGAACTGCTTCACTCAGATTGTCTTGTGTAACAGACTCAAACTAAATACTGTTAAAAGCTGCACAGTAATAAATGAAAAATAAATGAGCAGATTTGCTCTGTGCTTTGGCCTCAACCACATTTTGTTTCTGTGGGAATTTCACTGTGCTTAATGGATGACTGCTTCTGAGTATTATCCAGTAGCTTCAATAATTACATTTATTCAAATCACTGAAATTAGTATCTTTGCTATTCCCATGATGAGATTTCCATCCCAAACGTTCTCTTTAATACACAATTATGCATATTTGTCCACAAATTGTGCAGAGCTTGCAGAACAGAAACAACCTGCAGCCTGAGACCTCAGATGGATATAAATGAGCAGAAAGACAGAAGAAAAGCCACAAAACCTCACAAACCTCACATCATTCTACAATAAATGTAGGAGTTTCAATAAGACAGGGAAGGAAATCCAGTCAAAAAAATTCTGTTTCCAACTGTTTAATCTGAGAATAGATGTTTGGATTTATGGTCATTTGTTTTAATTAAGGCTTTGGAATATTGTATCTCACTGATTTCCAGATGTGAAGCAGATGTGTGTAAAATACCAACACAAAACTGAATATTTAACTTGCTGCCAGACATCAGACTCATTGGAGTGAATAGTGACTGACATTACGATCTACCCTCCTGTAAAAACCTTATGATAGAATAATAAATAATAACAACATTTAATTCTGCATGTTTTAATATCAAAGACGTGATGAAGTGTGGAGGACTCGTCCTCCCTGGTGAACTGATGTATAAATGCTCATTGAGCCCTGGAGTGGCTACATGAGAGAGAGAGAGATGAAACAAGCAGCTAATGTGAAGCTAAATATTCACAGGAAGCCAAATGCTTTCAGGTCTTTTTTGAATATAATATTCCCTGGTCCAGTGTTACTATCTGTCTTTTTTTCTCTTTGTATAAGTCACAGTGATAAAAGTCGACCCTCACTTTTTTCTCTCCATCATCTCTTTTACATTCTGTCTGTGGCCAGTCCTCTGACTTTGACCAATTCTAATAAACATTGATTTAGTTTTAGTTGGGACCAAGGTCTCAGTTTTAATCTTGCTGTCGTCTTTATTGATTTGAAAAAGCCACAGATTAAAAAAAAAAAAAAAAAAACGATATTCCAACAAATGGGAGAGACTGTGGATGATTACCATTCAGACTGTCTGTTTGTTCTGCTCTCATCTGCTCTGACCAGCAGCTCATTCAACAGTGTGAGAGCTGTGGTGAGTACACACAAGACTGTCAACAGCAAATCAGACAGGGAAAAGTTTTAAAACCTCAAGTCTGTTACCATGGAAACTAAAATCATTATGAAACAAATCAGCTATTTCATATCATTCATCTCCACATACTCACATACACATTCAAACTGTGTCTCCTTCATCAGCCTCAGAAGATCCCACTCTGACTTCCTCCTCCTCTGCTTGTTGACATTCTTCACCTTCCTTCTCTCCACTCTTCCTTTCTCCAAATGATATTTTGTTGTTACAAAATCATTTTATTCAAATGCCTTCATAAATATGTATAGTGAGGTATGAGCGAGGCCAGTGGAGGTTTTCTGCCTCCACCTTTCTGTTTGTTGTAATTATACAACTGAATGACAGATGGATATGAGAGAAACAGAGAGAGGAAGTGAGAGAGATAACACTGAATGATTTCTTTGCATCCACATGAATCAGCCAAATAGATGTCCCAGACCTTTGTTGTCATGGTTACAATAATACACACACAGTTAAGGTTAGAGCAAAGTCAGTTTGGTTAGGTTTAAACACACACAAAAACTATTTGGTTCAGGGAAAGATCGTGGTTTGGGATAAAATCAGTGTTTCATTCAGGTTACAGCACCTTTGTCGTCATGTTTACAAAAATAAACGAGCTTAAGGTTGTGGATCAGGGATAAAAGAAGACAGGAAATGAGACAGGAAATGAAAAGTGGTCTTCTGTGTTTAAGTCCATTGTTTTGTCGACCCATCCATCCTCCCTGAGCTCCTCCTCACATGCACTTTGCAGCAGGACCATGACCCTAAACATCAGAGTAAATCTACCACAGAACGACTTCAAATGCAGGAAATCAGCTGTTGGAGTCAGAGCCCAGACTATAGCCCAAAGACAAGAGACGCTCAGCCAAGGCTCACCTGTCCATCACACCTGTTCTCAACCATCTCGCCAGCTGCCGCAGGACCCGCCTCCTCAGCTGCAGCTCGCTGGCTCATCAGTCTCCCAGTGCTCAGCCTGTCCATCAGCACTTTGTCACACTTTCACTTTTCTGTCGTTCCTCTACTTTGCCTGTTTACCAGCCTTTTCCATCCGACCATGTGTTTCTCTGCTGCCTCTCTCTTTTTAAGCTGCCTCACTGTCTTCACCTGCGGATGAGGGCACACATCTATAACCGGTAAGTAAAGTCTCAATTAACTGTATTTATTGTGCCTCTCTTGCTTTCTCTTTGTTTTGCGCTCAAAACAAACAATTTCTCTACAATGGAGAACATATGCAGGAATGGCACCGTTGTCTGAAGTGTTCACACATTTGTTACAACATCACACAGTGACAGAAAACATATGAAGCTTCCATATCACAGGTTGAGTCTGCTCCAGGTGTTACACAAATACCACAACACCTCTGATCCATTCATGTTGCAGAAAAGTTAGAAATGCTTGATAAAAGCTGGAACTTGTTGTCGTGTTGACTTGTTAAGGTGGAGTTTGTTCTTCAAAACTATTGCCATGCAAAATCACATCCACTCAGTAACAGTGACATTGCTTTTTTGTTTTTTTACAGGCTACTGATGAGTCAGAGCATCAATTGTATTCAGTTCAGTTCAGTCCTTTGGGGTCAGAACTGTGAACGGATTGAGAGCAGAATTAAACATTAAAATCATTGTTTTATTTTCTCTGGCAGTGATGTGAGTGGACTGAATGATCATAATGATCATGTTTGCATCAGACCCTCAGTCTCTCCATACAGATTAGCAGGCACAACTGTCAGCATGTTTAATAAGAGGAGAGGGTGTGTTGCTGTGATCTTACTGGATCACTGCTTCATTCCATCACACAAACACACTCAGTGTGTAGAGCTGCTGCTGCTGCTGCTGCTGCTGCTCTACCACTGTTTACCTTTGAAGAAATGCAGCATGAAATTAGCAGAAGTGGAGCCACTGAATCAGACCATTAGTCAGAATTAACCCCCTGACAGGCTTGAGGGGGGAAACACTCTACATAAGAGGTCTACACTAATGTATAAAAACAAACACGGAGGTACTGATTCAGAGATCAGTGTGTTCCAGTGTCACTGATATTAACTTTATTTGCTTCAGATGGAACTGATTTTCCATTTTACTTCTTAAAGAAATCTGATCATATGAGTGCAGCATAACTTAAAAAAAACATGATGTTTCAATGAATGGTTATTATTTGATACAATTTCTAGTGAAAATGAGAAACGGACTGAGGTTAAATGAGGTTTTCCCACAGAGAAACACTTTAGTCTCACATGGTTGTGAGCAGTGGGTCCTGATATCATAGGTGAGACATGGTCTCACCTGGTGGGAGTTTCTGCAACAGTGATATTAATAATGGAGGATTTCAGGGGCTGTGGGCTGTGTGGGCAACTACAGAGGCCCCAGAGAAGCATGCAGGGCATCCCATAATTCATTAGGTCATCTTAGTCCTGAGGTTACAGTGGATTTCATGTTGCTTTGTTCATTTATTAATTACAAACACACAACCTTATATTTATAGAATTAACTGTAACTTTAAAGGCACAAACTGTGATTATTTGACAATATAAATTTGAGGAACAGTCACACATGTTTTCTTAATTCAAATCAGAAACATTATTTTACTGGAAAACTTCCAGCTGTGATGGAGAAGTCTGACCACGAACAAAGAGACACACAAACATGAGCCTCAGAGCCTGGAGGAATAAAGTAATGGGATTTAGAAACCGAACCAAACCCAGTCCAGGACCGGCCGAGCCCCCAGACTTTAATCACATAAGCTCTTTCTTGTGAGGACAATGATTTCAAGAGGACAATAATAAGCACTAATTAGATTTTCAAGTAGAACCATGGAAAGAACATTAGCTGCTGTTCCTGACTTACAAATGTGAATGAAGACATGATCCTGCTCGAGTAAATCACTGAAACAATTTTCCCTTTGTGAGAGAATAATAATATACAGCTGTTCTGCTCCAAAGCTTCACTGCCACTGGAGAGGTCTGCATTATGTAAAGAAGCTCCAGGAGGTCTGTGTTTTATACAGAGAGCAGACAAGTGTGAGTCTCTGAGAGAGAGAGAGAGACGTCTGTCAGACAACCAGGGGAACGATTAAAGGTGTGTAACCTCTTCTTTCTGTCCTCGCTCTTCTTTTTCACACTCTCTCCGTCTTTCTTTCCGTTCATCATCTCCTCTCTGTGTCAGTGAATCTCTCTGAAGCTGAGCTGCTGATAAAACCTCATTAACTTCCAACTTATTTACTTCCAGTTAAATCAGCAGCGTTTAAGATCCAGTCTATTACTGAGGGAGGTTTTATTCCTTCTGTTTAACTGGATTAAATGTGGACAGTTTAAAATGTAACAGTTGAACAGGAACTGATCCTACACACACTCTTTTATTTGAGTTGTTCACTGCTCCCCCAGGTTTTATTGGTTAAATAAAATGTGTAGGTTGGGGACAGATATGCAGCCAGCTGATTTAGCTTCTCTTTTTGAATGAACGAGGGTAATACAGTGATCCAGCCAAAAGACAAGACTATGAATTGAAATGTTCTTTGCTAAGAGTGCAGAGCAATTAACTTTTCTGACCTTAAACCAAGTTTCCTGCCTATAAAGCAAATTATATGAAAAAATGAGTTGAACTGATGTTGCTATTCAGTAAATTCACATGCTGTGTTGAACTGCAGAGAGTGAAACACTAAATGTATTTCACTGTCAGTCCTGACTTACAAAATAAGGTTGCATCATTGTGAAACACAAACATGCTGATACAACACAAGTGCTAAGCAGCATCATATCACCTGCAGGTGTCAGGAAAGCTGTGACTGTAGCAGAGGAGTTTTGGGAGGGTCATCACTCCACTCCCTCTGCCTCTTGTTTCATTCATACCAACTCCACAGAGGAGGAAATGGCAGAGGAGCAGCTCCACAATCATGCATCCTACAGTCTGTTTATGAAGTGACAAGAAATATCAGGAAGGAATCAGATCACTGTCACAACAGTAACTGATAGTAAAATGAGTCCAACACACAGGTGGATTGGGCTGTGACAGCACTTCCTGTCCTGTCCTTCCTGACAGGAGTTGGATGATTTTCAAATTGAACTCTAAGGATTTAGATCTTATAGGATGTCACAGGAACAGACAGCTGGAAGTGTCTGGAAATCAGTCCATTTACCAGCAGATGAGGAAGCTGACAACCACAGAACGGACGCTCAAGGTTGGAGAAATTCACCTGTGAATCACATCTGCAGCTGCCTGCAGATAAAAATAGACCGGACTTTCAGAAAATGACATCTTCAACTCCATCACATTTTATTACTGCAGCTTCAATTCCATTAACACACTTTCAGCCATCTGGAAAGCTGCATCAAGTGTCTCCAAACTGCAGCACAGTTGGTCTATATTTAGAAACAACACATCAAGACACATGGGACGCCACAGTTTAAATAAGTATTCCGCCCAGTCAGGTTTCCTCTGTCAAACTCAGAGCCAAGAAGAGGAGAGGGGGTCTGTACAATGACATCAGCCTCTCATCACTGTCTAATTACACAGCAATCAGTGGAGCCCTAATCTCATCTAAAGCCTCCTCATCAGCATCAGGAAGTAGATGTGACAGTGGCTGGTGAGAAAGATCAGCTGACCAGGGAACATTTACTGTGACGTAGAAATGAGACAGAATAAAAGAGGAAGAGAAACTGAGGAAGATATTTTCAAACCCCGGGGCTCCATCTCTGTGTCTCCATGGTGTGTGATCGCCTCAGGAAAGACAGCCACTGTGTCAGTGATAGAAATGTGAAGCATTTGGCTGAAGAGTGAAGAGCAGGGCTTTGGATTCAACAGATTCTCTTTTGTCTTTCTGACACAAATCAGCACATTGAGGAATTTAAACTGTGGCAGGACCCAAGCTCTACCTACTCACACAGTGTGTATCACAATATGATGTCCCCAAATCCTCTGATGCTAATCTGAACAGGACGAGAGAATAAAGCAGCTTATCCCACAGTCAGAGGTCTGGACTGTAGATATCGTCAGTGACAATCACCTGTCAGAGACACCACAGAGTTGTGTTACTGTGGTCGGAACAATCAACACCCCCACGAGATTTTAAATGACCTGATCCTGGTTGGTCTGTACACATTTAAAACCACTAATTATTAATTCTGCCGATTTAAAGGAAATTTTCCCTTGATCTCATTTTAATGTCGACGCAGCAGCGAAGCAGAGGTCGACTCATGGATTCTTTAGTTTTCAGGAAATTCTCCCTGAGGCAGCGTCACTTCAGTCTCTGTGTCTCCAAGCTTCTCTGCTGCATTTCAACTGTTACTGAGTAGTGTCTGTTGTAGAGATGGCATTTCATTGTTTCTCAATGTCATGGACAAAGATTAATATTGATTATTGATCAGCATCGATTGAGAATACAACAGGAAGGCAGCAGACAGTGTGATTAAAGAGAGATTCAGATGTGAAGCTGTCGGGAGATTTCAGATATTCTTCTCTCAGGAACTTTTCTTCATGGACAGGATTTATAAACATAATGTAGCACATTGGACCTTTGAAATGGTATTTTACACCTCTTTGTTGTATGTCAATAGATCAAGATGAAGGCTCAACAGAAGATGATTGATTCCTTTATTATGCTACAAATACTCAGACTGAGAATGAAAAAGTACAGATAATATGTTCATATCAAGAAAAGCACTTGATGCCACTGTGAAGACGTCACGATGAAATGACCATGAGGAGAAAGAAAGACAGAGGCTTTGAGTTCAACACATCCAGCTCGGGACATGTGGACAAAGACACACTGCAAACATGCAATACACACTGCGCACAGGTTGATCCTGATGTGTGTCATCTGGCATTTTCTTTTCCTGGGGGAAATGGGCTGTGGCAGACATTACTGCAGCGCACACACTCTGAATACAAAGGAAGCCTCTGCTTCTTGAAATACACTCAAGGTTACACAGCGAACGAACAAAAGAAAGAAAGAAACTGGTCTGAGGTCCCACAGCATCATATACTGTACAACATCCAGTCTTCATTCCTCTTTTACAGCAGCCGTTTCTCTCTTTACTGGACTCCTTCTTCAGCAGCCAGTCTTTCACTGGAGACCAGGGAGTCCTCCCACTCACATTCATTCAACCAGCTGTTTATTCAACTAAAATGTGATGTGCTCTCTGCAGGAGGTTCAGATGCACAACTGCATTATTTATGTATGTATTTATTTGCTGGTCTGACTTTACAGCCAAACTGAAATAGAGGACGTTGGCACATAAAACAAACCCTGTTGTCATCGCTCGTCTCTGAGCTGGAGGACTCCTGTGGAGCATTATCTGGCAAAGACAAATGAGAACTTTGAGTCAACCTGTGATGAACAGATCACTTAATGACATGCTGAATGACGAGCTGTTTATGTTGGCCCCAATTTAAAGATAAAAAGAATCAGTAGTGTTCAGTTGGCTCTGATGTGTTCCTCTATTTGTTTCTTAATTCGGCCCCGAAGCAAAGCCAGCGGTCATTACAGGGGACACAAGGACAAGTGGAGCTCACATTGTCTCTCTGCTTTCATACTGCTTCATTTTACTGTTGATTTACTGTGGAGAGGCCTTCTACTGAGCCCTCAGGCAAGGCACCAAACCTAATATATTTAGTAAACATCCAGCTGAGAAGATTAATAAGTTTATTTAAATTCAGACTAGACTGTGGTGAGCAGCCTCAGGTAGGAGCATCTGTGGTGGGAACACTGGAGACTTGAGAGGAAAGCTGAGAGAAACCAACAATAACCAACAAAACAGCCTCATGAATTCACAAACAAACAACAAAAGACTGATAATTGTGACAACAGAATTCTACTTTCTAATGGTTTACTCTTTGGTGGTTTGGTGTCTACTTTACAGATCGGTGTGGACACAGTTTAGTTTTCTTGTCATCCTTGGAAACATGTGAACATGCAGGTACCTCCTCATACACTGTCACTCCCACACAGACTCTTTATCCACTGCTCACTCCACAACATCACTCACAGGTTCCAGGTCTCTTCATGTTGCTGCTTTTGTTAAAAATACACTAAAACCCCAGTGAACTGGTAAAACATCACTTTAAATCACCATGTTTGTGAAGTTAGATTCAGTATAGATGAGGATCCTCATCTGTACTGAAACAAACGCAGCTGTATTTCACTTAGATCCGTCGGTACTCTGCTTTCTTTTTCATTCAGGACATTTTCTTTTCTCTGTTAATTGACAATAACACAGTGATAACCCAGCATGCAACTGGGTGGTCAGCCTTTTGATCTTGTTAATTAGAGGAGCAATCCCCATGAAAGCAATTAGCTGCGAACGTGTGTGTGTGTGTGTGTGTGTGTGGTTTTATCCATTGAGTCATGTGATAAATAATTTTACAGTCATCAGTTTTTTTCTGAATCCACTGAATAACTGAATGAAACTGAGACACTAAATGTTAAAGAGCTGCTCACTTCAGGAGGATCCACAACCTCACCAGCAGTTCATTCATCCAACAGGTTTCAGCTTGAATCTTTTGGCCCTGCTGTCGTCACTGCTGAAATATGCAGTGGATCTGATCCCAGAACAGTGAGAACAGAGCAGAAGTGAAACTGAATTCACTGTTTCTCATCTTTGGAGTCAGCATCAGTCTCTCCTTTCGATCTCCAGAGCAGAGCTCCCACTGGGATTGAGAGTGAGTGTTTGACTGCAGGAAAGAACAAACACCTTCAGCAGTCTGTTGACAGTTTCTCTTTATCTGCAGAAATGTGAAGGTTTCCCTGCTCACACGATGACTCCACATTCACAGGAAAACGTCACTGCTCACATCAGCACAGGATCAAGGCTGGGATCATATTCTGTCCTTATGAACTGACCAGTGTCCTTTTCCTCCTCCCACACTGGTTTTCACTGCTCTTGTTTTGTGTCTGTGTTGATGTCGACAGTTAAATATCAAAGTGAAACTCCCGTGTGATCTCCTGCTGAACTCACAGTGGGAGACACAGATGCAGCGACTGAAGTAACGAACAAAACAACAGTTTGAGAATTATAGAGAAAAGTTCACTTCAAACGCAGCTATTTCAGAAAAAACTATGTTGAATATACAGAGACATGTTTTTATATTTGGAAATGTCACTGCCAAAGCTGATGTTCTCGTGTCCATCAGTGACTGTCATTCAATGAGGATTAAAGATGTTTTAATCTCCTTTCTCTTCTCTTTGTGACCATGTTTATTCTGCAGTAGCTTGAAGAGAAAAACCTTGAAACTGAGGTCAGACACTCATCATTTATTCATCTGTGTGTGTGTGTTTGTGTGTGTGTGTCTGAGAACTTACACTGATTTGTTTTCCCTGAGGCCATTTTAAATGCCTCTCAGTAAAAGCAAAGGATCCAGTGACCAACACAGGCAGCTCAGCGTAGTGTGGCTGTAATCCCATCACTGACACTGAGAGAAGCTGTTCTCCCACACACACACATGAACACACCTCATTCCTCTCTGGACTAAAAACTGATTCCTTCCTCTCCACTGGCTCGCCATCTCCTCCTCCTCTTCTCTCCTCCATCCTCTGCATCTAGTATCAGGTTTCTCTTCCCTGTTGACCTGTTACTCAGACAGATATCAGACTATTCTCCATCTACACTCACAGGCAGCAGAGCGGCAGCGTCACTGCTCACAGGTTAGAATAGCTGCTGCAGTGCAAAAGCTAATGGGGATCTAAATAAATAAACAAACAAGCAGATGGACAAAAATCAAACAGGTGAACAGAGTCATCAAAAACAACCAACAGCATGTGACCATCCTGTCCTGGTACAGGAGAGGCGAGCAGGTGAAGCTACTTTACACAGAGGACATTCAGATAACCAGTGAGACTTGAACAGCCTCTTACTCTGCTCACACATGATGACAAGAATCTGTGAAGCAGCACAAATCACCTCTGATCCTCACACCACAGCAGCCAGACAGGAAGAGAGCAGAGCAGAGAGGCAACAATTACAACCAGCAAGTGACCTCTGGGTTATACTCCATACATTCAGCTCTAACAAGACACCGAGCATCTGCAGCTAAACTGTAGAAACTGTGGACACTGATGTGAGAGTGAGATGAAGTCACAGAGGTCTGGTGGTTTTATGGTCCACTGGAGAGAACTGCTACTTCATGTTTAACAAACACTAATGATACTAAATGAACAGTGAACAAACTACAAAGAGGAGAAACAACTTCTCATCAGCATCTGTGTATTTGTTGACGAATCATGACTTCCTTTCACTCCAGAATAAGGAGGAATCAGTAAAATCTGCTTTTATATTAACGACGTGATCTGATGATGGAGATTAAAAAACACATAAGACTGTTTGTTCTCAAGCCTCAGACTTTGTTACTGAAGACAGATCATGTCTGATATTGGCACATTATATACATTATACATATATATTATATAGCGAAGTCCTTCATCTCTGTCATGTTTGACCAACAGCACTGAATATGATAAGTGACACGTCTCTGCAGCCATTGTGTGCTACATGACACAGCATGAAATGATGATGAATGAACGTTTGTGTGCCAGAGTGATCTCCCCTCAGTGCCACAGAGCTGATACAGGATTTATAGAGTCTCTGTGTCTGGAGGATCTGCTGCAGTCCAGTTGATTTCTTTGGAGAAAGTCACTTATATGTGAGTTTTTCCCTTAAGAAATCTGAAGTTACTGAACCTGTTCTCCACTGAACCTGTACCACCTTATTACTTAGACACTGATTCAACAGTATTAGTTTTACAATGTAAAAGTTTTAAATGGAATGTAGAGAAAATGATTTTTACAGGAGGTGAAAGTGATAGTTCAGGTTATTTGACGTGGGGTTGTGTGAGCTACTTATACATAGTCAGCGGATATTAGCTGCAGTAGATTCAGATCGGTGCCAGAAGCAGCAGGAGAACCGGTACAGAGGCTGAGTCATGGACTGCTGCAAAAACATGTTTTAGACACTGTAAAAAAATTAGCAACAGATCAACCAGTCCAGTGAAACGTCTGATCACAGACCGGTCCTGTGGTTTTATAGTTCTACTTTCAGAGTCTCATCACTGGAGGGAAAACAAGTCCTCCTCATTACTGCCCCTCATTAGAGAGAAAGTTCACATTAATTAAACAGAGCGCATCCACTCATGTCTCATACTGAACACTAAGTTGAAAGCTCCCGACCTCCAGGTGACTTGATTTATAATTAATGTCCAGACCGCAGTGTTTCTGTCCTCCAGCGAAACTTTGGATGTCAGTGTGAAAGGTTCCTGTCATGTTTGTCTCTAAAAGCTCGGAAACTCTTTTCCTTTCTGAAGAGGAGCTGTGAGAACCACGTGTCACAAGTTTGTGGTTCACCTATATTTACACTCACTGAATGAACTTGTGTTTGACTCCACAACCAGCTCAACCAGCAGATTCTAATGACAGAAGCTCTGCCAGTGGTCTGTATAAAGTCTCTTTTGAACAGTGTGAGCAGCCAGGCAGGGGTCTGTTTCAGCGCTGTGACTGACAAAGACAGACTCATTATTTTAGTAACAGAACATTTGTCAGTAGCACCTGATCCTCACACATTCACACCTCTTTCATTTGTGTGGGTCTGAAGCTTCACCGAGAACAACAGGGAATCTGTGTGTGAACGAGTTCAAAGAGTTGACAGTGAACTACGCAGGCGGGAAAAGTAATGTGTGTTTATCATAGTTATCACAGTGATGAACACACACATTCATGCAGTGAGATAATTATGTGAGATTAAAGTGTGGTGGTCTGAACCTTTAAAGAGGACAGAACGACAGCATCATGATAAGAAGAATAAAAAAGACAAGGGAAACATGAAGGTGAGGCCTCTGGCTGCATGTGGTGAGAAAATAATGTGCTCAGTCTAATGACTGGCTCTTCATTAGTTTGGGTTCATCTCATGATGCTCAGAGTTCTTCAATGTTTCTGGATCCAAACACAACATGTGGCTCCTCTGAGCTTCAGGGTTTACTGACAGAGCTGAGCTTGATGAGCTGAAGTCAACTCACACACACACACACACACACACACACACACACACACACACACACACCAAATTCTCCTTCCAGCGCTGGTCTCTGTGACAGATGTGATAAAAGACAACAATCAGAGCCTCCTCTTCCACCACTCAACAATTAATTTCTATCAATAAAACATAGATCACAGACTCATCCACTCACACTCAACACGAACATCTCAGCAGAGTTCAGCAGCAAACTTGTTTCCATTGAACAAACAGCAGCAGAGGAAGAATCAGCGACGGCTGTGAACTGTGTCTCCGTCAACACACACATCAGTTGTTCTCCCACAATCAATCATTCCTGTGCCTCCGTGTGATGAGCTTCAGAGTGAGTTACTTCATGTGTTCAACAGGCAGGTTGTTGGAGCACCAAGGCTGTAGTGTAGTTTCATCAGTGTCAGACTCACAGCCTGTGTGTAGTAACCATCTGCAGTGAGGTGCAGTCACACTTCATGGATTCATGACACTTCACAGCTTCAACATGCAAACAGATGGAAACACTTCAGAGCTGCTTTGGCTCTGAGAACAGGTGTTGACCTTAAGAGATCATCAAATAATGTGACGACCTGAGACCCTCCATCTGTATCCTCACACAGATGGAGGAAAACCCCCAAACACACTCACACCACTAACTTAACCACAGACTGTGACACACACCAAACACACACACACACACTTCCCTGTCAACTCTCACACCTCACGAGATAAGAACAAGTCATGTTTTACCTGCATTTTAGTGTCAGAAGAAGAAGATCCAGGATGAAGGAGATCAAGAGACAGGAGCCCCAAAACAGAAGCAGGAGACAGAAAAAAACACAATCAAAACACAAACTTACACAAAGATAAAGAATCAGCTTCAAGTCAAACAAAGACATTTTTATGTCTGGACTCAGACTAAGAAAATGTCAATAGCTGAAAATAGTGTTGAAATGTTATTTGTGCTTCCACCCTGTCTGGTAATATTTTACAACTTCTACTCTCAGAATATGGTGATATAGTGTCAGCTTTAACTTTCACCATCAGCTTCCTGCTCCATCTTTTCAGATGACAGCTTTAACTGTTATCTCAAGGTGTTTTGGCAGCTCATATTTTAACTGTCAAAGGTGCAACAGTATTAACAGACTAAAAAATTTTATTAACTTCATGCACTGTATAAAAATGGAAAGTGGTTTCTCTCCAGTTTTAGTGCTGATGGTAGAAGAATTAGCCTGGATACAGAAGTGATCAGAGATAAGAACTTAGAAAGCAGATCAAGCTTCTCCATGGAAACCTCTCCCAACAGAGAGCTACTGTAGAATGATCTTTTAGCTGCAAACTAGAAATCTATTAAATTAGCAGGTTTCTGCTTCAGTCCAGCTGCTGAAAACTCATCTGCCCAAGTTTCTTTTGTTATGTTCTAATGAGCTGAAGTCTCCTGTACGAACAGAGGCTGACCGGATCTGATCCATGCCAGGCTGAGACAGTGTGTGTGCCAAGTCTGCCTGGTACAGCAGCAGTAGAGAGGCTGGCCTGAGATGAAGTGAAGAAATTGGCAGATGGAGTGTGAACAGCTTAAAGCTAAATGCTCAGTGGGACGTATCGGAAATAATTTTTCTTCACACGATACATGCACATGTGTTGTGAAGGTGTGTAAGTGTGAAGCTGTTTGGGGATGCAGGGGATCTCTCTCCATCTGATTTACAGGAAAGAGCAAAAATCCAAAGGTAACAGACTTTACAGAGAGAGATGTGAAACTCATCAGGACGACAGAAGAAGCAGAGTGTGAGAATATGGAGGGAGAGAACAAAGGATGTTAAAAGTACAACTCTACAAACCCACAGAGACTCAGCATGAAGAGTCAGAACCTCTTTGAAACGTGTCCACAGAGACAGAGAAAGTGAGTTAAAGAAACTCATCTTTACTGAAGGTTTAACTTTTCTCTCTTTTCATCCTTGATCCCACAGTGACAGGAAGATTCAAGAAATGTGGTTTACAAATTCAAACAGGGTCTTCATGCTTTAGGTAGAGAAAGTGGTAAAGTAGTAATCCAGTGAAGAAGCACACTGACTGTGAAACAGGAGACGATAGAGAGGTTTCAATTCATTAGATTAAGCTTAAAGTGGACGATGGAAGGAAGTGAAAAAGACACAAAGGTCAATAAAAGAGAAGAAGAGGAGTTTTAAAGGCTAAGGTATATTGTGTGACAACAGTCTGAACAGCAGTGAGTTGTGTGTATCAGCCCTTCTACTCTCTGGAAACAAGTCAGAAGGCTGAGTGACGAAGCAGCAGACTTTGTGTCAGTGACACAGTTTCATGTGGAGGTTTAGTGAAGGTGAGAGGATTATTATGGCCTGACAGGAAACAGGAAGACGCTTTACAGTCATTTCGACCAGCGGCCGGCAGACACACACTGATGAGAGCAGCTTTACACCTCACTGTGACAGAGAGACACAGCCCAGTTCAGCTCTGAAGGAAAAACACTGTGACTGTGTCTCAGAGGCGACAAACTGTAACTCATATTTACAACCAATGACAACATCACTAACACAACTTTAAACTCAACGACTTCAGGTTTTGTAGCTGCAGCTTGACAAAGGACAAAACATAAGCAAAGAGTGTCGACTTGTTTAAACCTGAAACTTGAGGGCATCATGAAAACTGTGAACAACAAAACGTTTCTGTTTTCTTGTCAACATGAAATCGACCAGAAATATCACCAGAAGGTGGACTGATAAAATGATTTAATTTTCAATGATTCCTGCAGAGGGTGAAATATCCATTCAAATGAAAGATACCAAACTACCTAAATGCTGATGTTTCTGACCCAGTGATTAGATCCAAATGCTAATGCAATGATGTGACAGCTTTTAAACTGCATCTGTTTCACACTCGAAAAATCTCCGAACAGGACAAACCCAAATGGTCAAAGCATTCATGTTTTCACATCTCATGTCATTTATATTCAGCAGTGATCGAATCAGTTCCACTGGCTGTTGTTTGTTCCTGGCCTGCAGCCTGAGGAGCAGACGCTGAGGTGTTGAAAGTCAGGTCATGTTAATCCATTAAAAAATGTAATGTTTTAGTGCTAATAGGATATTTTGTTTTCCTTTGTGAGAGTTGAATTAATGTAATTTATTCTCTGTGGGTTGTGTGTGTGTGTGTGTGTGTGTGTGTGTGTGTGTGTGTCACTAAGTCTGTAATTACTTTGCCTGCTAGTTTACCGGCTACAATATTAAATGAATTAACAGTGTTTTTCGTTGATCCAGACTCTGGGGTGTATGAATTTAGCACCAACGCACGCTTTAGTAGTGGAGTGAGGAATTATTAATGTGGTCTTTGCATCTAATTAAAAAAGAAGTCAAAACTGAAATGAATTTAAAGTCAGTTTTCACACCACTTAAAAACATGAGATCTGATTGAAGCTCTACTATCCCCTCTACCATCAGCGGGGTGGCAGAGTGTGTGAGGTGTGGGAGAGCAGGCAGGGCTCCAGTCGGGAGCTTTGATGTGCAGACGAGCAGGAGGAGGAAGATGAGAAACCAAGATCACACATCAAGCAGTGGTCCTCTCCTCACACTCACTGATAGTGAAGCTGCTGCAGGAAGAAACTCAGATATAGAGACTTCTTCGGTGTGGAGATATTATCAGCACATAAACACTCACCTCAGACTTTGTATTTATCTCTCTCTTCATCTTTATTCAAAAATATCAGCTGATATCAGAGAGTCTAAAAAATCAGAGATTCAAAGCCGATGATGCACTGGACATGATGACAAAGTGAAACAGATGAAGGTAGAGTGGAGAGTAAAATATATCTGGATGAGGTTTGATGTTGTTTGGTGAGTCCAGCTTCACACAGGGAAACTCATTAAGACGAGAATTTAGTTTCAGCCAATTTACAAACAATTTATCATGAAATACTCCAATACTGATACTGATCATTTCAATAGTTAAATGTTTATCATGCATCGATACCACTGGGTTTATGTTGACATGTGTCAGCAGGTCATCACAGTCACAGTTTCAGGTCCATGAGGATTAAATGAGTTAACTCATGATGAACAATGTAGAAACTGTAACAGAAGATTTTATTTTTATTTGTTTGATGTGTTTATATAGTGGCTGGTGTTGAGCAGCAGCCAGATGCCTGACAGGCCAAGAGAAACAGAGAATGATCTGGATGAGACCAGAACAGAGAACTGTGATATGATGATTCATTTACAATATGTCAAATTTAACACTTGATCAAATGATTATAACAAAGGATGACAACTGGAGGGAATCCATGTGACTCTTTCAAAGAGTTACTGAACACTGGAGGACTTGATATGAGACAATAACATCTGCAGATCTGGGATCAGGAGACAGTGAACAAATTGAATTTGAACAAATCTGAAACAAATGAGGCCAGAAAATTACACGACAGTGAATAGGGAAAATTCATGCCAATAGAATTTCATCAAAAAATGAAAAAAGCAAAAAAGAAGCTCAGTAGTTGTGTAATAAAATGTGCAACATGTTTTTGAGCCACAGCGTTTATATCGCCTCAGTTTGCACAGGCTGCAGGCTGTTTGACAGCTTCCTTATAGATGAGACTTGACAAATATTCCAACTGTTCACAAGCAGAGTTTGGAGTTTGGTTTCTGTGCTGAGGAATGTGCTGCAGAACAGTTCAGCAAAAGAGATCAGACCATCATTTCTGTCACCACTGCTCAGAAAGACAACAGCTACATGACAGCTGCTGTTCAGCTGAATGGCTCCTTTTGGGGTTTCAATTGTGTCTTTGCAATTTACAGTGACAAGTCACATCACTGAGGTCGACAATAAACCCATTAAATCTTCCTAACAACCAACAGTCAAAAATATAAGAAGAAGCTGAACATAATCACTGTGATTTATTTTCCTTCATCAATGACCTGAAAACACCAGCTGCGCTTTAAAGAGCTTCCTTCTTTAGGAGCTCTTCAAAAATACTGGAAAAGGACTGCAGACTGTTGAATCTTCATCATCTCATTCCTCACAAATTGTTTTCAGTTTGCAAAGTGATTGTTAAAAATCCAGATCTAAATATTCACTATCAGCACAAAGAGGCCTCTCATAAAAGGCCTCACAGTGATTCTATCTATCAAAGTGCAAATATCTATTTCACTCCACAACAAAATCAATCCTCAGTCTCTTTAAAAACCACGGCTGTGCCTCACACTCTGTGAGCTCAAATCTGTGTGGAGTTCATTTCCAAAGGTGACCAGCACTGAATAAATCTGTGTTCATTTACTGAGAGTTTCTCTTTGGAAAAAAAAAAGAAAATTGAAAATTATGTTTAAGGTTATTGACATTGAACAAAATGACCCCAGTTGCCAATAAAAGGAGCATTTATACTGTACAGTGATAAACTGACTATAAAACTAACAGACTGACTAATAACCAGGGATTACAACATCCTGAAGAAACACTTCAAGTTGATGTAGAAAACAAGATTCATGGAGAGCTACATCTGCCTTTTTCCAAAGAACTCAGCCTTAACTACAGCAGTGTGTCACAGTAACACACCCTGCTGCTCCACACAGCCTGACCCACTACAGCGCTTTCTCCAGCAGACAAATAGAAAGTGTTCCAGCTGAGAGGTGACAGCGAGGAGGGAGCTGTTAAACCTGCTGAAGTGTGACAGAGAACTGACCTGACCCTCCTCTTTGTCCTCTACAATAAATCCACTCTGTTGGAGGAAAACCTTCATTCAATAGAACGACTGTGTGTTTTCATCAAGAGACACAAACAAGTTTTTGTCCACAGCTGCAGCAACTGAGGAAAACACATTTCTGTCAACAGACATGAAGGAAAATGGTGAAAGGACTGAAATGTCAAACACTGATTTACAATTAAACAGCTGATGACGAGTGTGTGTGTGCTGGATGAGGAGCCTCTTCAACAGCTTCTGGTCTTATACTAATGTGGATGGAAACTCATTTGTGATAAAATCTTCAGTCAAAACAGCATCACAGGAGCTGCAGCCACGCCACAGGCTCCTACGACTGCACTCATCATCTCTCTGAATTTCTTCTTCCAACACGCATTAAACCACATGCAGTTCTCTGGAAGCCACTTTGAACAGAGAGGAATAAACACACACTTGGTATTTGTTGACCTGACTTCAGGTTTCATGCTGTTCAAGCAGAAACATTGTGGCTCTACAATATTCACAATAGCAGGGTACATTTATTCGCTTTGTTATGGAGACTGGTGTGTGTGTGTTTGTGTGTGTGGGTTGTTGTACTTGTTCATTTTAAAGGCCTCAACATCTTTCCCATATAAACAGGTCCTTTCTCAAGCAGACACATGTGGCTGCAGTGGTCCTGCTGCTGTCTCCCTGCACTGCTCTGTCATGTGACTGGACTCCAGTCAAACCCACTCTTCTCTCTTTACAGGTTTACAGTTACAGAGCAGCTGCTGGTGTATTTCATTGCTTCTTCTCAGTCTCATCCCTGCAGCAGGAGTCACAGCAAATCTCTCAGATCTGATGCTGCTTGTCCACAGAAAGTCAACAAAAGGATGTGATGAGGCTCGATGCTGAGATTGAAATCTGTCTCTGAGGCTGAATGGCTTGACATTTAGCAGGAATGTGTTTGAAAGAGGGTACATCCAAGAATCTCACTATACTGTAATCCTTTAAATGACAGCAGTGTGTTCACGTCCCAGCAAATGGATGAGACGTTATCTCACCTTGTGGGAGGCTGCAGGAATGATATTAACACCAGACTGTTTCAGGGGTTGTGGGGCTGTGCAGGAGCCTGCATAAGACAAGAGAAGCTTGCAGCTCATACTTTATTTCAGTGCTGAAGATACAGCTGCCTTCCAGGAACAATATGAAAACATCAGTGAAACTAGAATTACTGCCTCGGGGCTGTATGCCTCCAAAACTCAGACTAGTTTCAGATTAAATCCCTGTTGATCCAGAGTCATATGAAATATTAACCATCTATGTGAAATTTTGTCATAATTGCTGTGTGAAGTCTTGAGTAAAGGCTAAAAAGTGTTTTGTGAGGTCACACTGACCTTGACCTTTGACCCTGAAATCTAATTAGTTCATCCTTGAGTCAAGGCATTATTGATGTATCGTATCCATGAGGATGGGACAGATAGACAGACAATCTGAAAACAATGTGCCTCTGGCCCTGGCTGTCACTGGCATGGAGGGATAATAAAATGTTCTTACATGTGACTTTAAACTGAGACATTTTTTATGAGCAGCTGAGGTTTAACTCAGTTCAGTTCAGAACTGCAGCTGAAACCTCTGAAAGGATTTCTCAGTTAAACTGAGCTGACAAACTTCCCATAGAAACAGCTTTAAATCACAGGTCCTGTGGTGATATAAAAGTCTTGAAGAAGGTGCGGGCAGAGTGATTATCACAACTCTGACTTTACTCTGAAGTCAAGAGCCGCACAGCTGGAGCTCAGCAGTCGTCTTTAGAGACAGAGATAACCCTGCAGTGAGCTGAGAGGACGCCCTGCTGAGGAGGCACAGTTTTACTCTCCTATAGTCGAATGGGATGATCAGTTCAGCTGCTTTGAATGAGAATCATATCATCTGAGCTTAGAGCAGGTTCTCCACAGAAGCTGCAAGTGCTACAAGAGATATTTCAACCAAAGTGACAGAGGTTGAGAATCAGTCTGCTCTGATGAAGATGATCTTAAAAAAAGAAACACACCACCAGTGAGAGATGAAGACAAACAGCAACAGCAACCACATCTGCACATGTTCCAATATCACATTCGTTTTCATGAATTTCTGATTTCTCCTACATCTCCATCTACACCTCCACCTGAGCATTACACACACAGGAACATTAAACAGTCAGTTTGTGTGTGTGTCTCTTCATCATTTCAACAGTTAAGCAGCCGACTGTCCATCAACTTGATGTGTGACTGGATCCTGTCAAATTTATGCCTCAGTGTCACTGTAAAGGTTTTCCTCATTGAACTTCATATGCAGAGCTTCTATTTCAACATGTCTGTGCTCAGAGCTCCAGTTTGAAGTCGAAGGTTTGGTCTCATCTGCAGAAGTAAACTGGCAGAACAGTGAGACCCCGAGTTAGATTTCTTCTGAGCTCATTCTCAAGTCTGCCAGGGGCACATGTGTGGGCAAGAAGCAGGATGAACGTTCAGTATTTTTAGATAAAGAGGCTTTTAGGACAGAGAGGGTGGTTGAGTGATGTGTCTGCCACATTTTCTTTAATGACCTTGGCGACTATCCCAGCTGTCATTTATAGCACAGACTCATCACTCCTCCTCCACAAAGGGCCCTAACTGAAGAAAGCACCAGACTATAGTGAAGCTCTCCTGCTCTGGATGAGAGCTGCTGCTCTCGACACAAAGTCAGGGAGGAGCTGCAGCACCTCACTCATCTAATGTGACGGCTTTTAGTTTCCAACAAGTGCAGGAGGTTCTGTATGAAATGAGCTGTGAAATGAGCTGCAGGACACAGATGATGCCACTTCAACTGCAACGATGGGTTGATTCATGAATTACACAACAGAACACAGATTTAATGTGCAGCTATTTGTCTCAAGAAGACTCAGCTAAAAGTTCAGCTCCGACATACGGAGGACAGGATCCCTGATGTCAAACATGTAGAAGAGATTATATACTGAAATATCAAGAGGGTGAAGAACTATACATGAGTTTGAGATGTAGAAGTGTTTGTCACAATCTGTTGTTGAGTGAATTAACAGATGAAAAACAAGTATGGAGCTCAGTAAGAGCTGTCCCAGTCATTCTGCTGTTCCCTTCACTTTCACCATCAGGAGTGTTGTAACCATGTGATACCTAAGAATATATAAACCCATGAATAGGTGAGGTATTACTCTGATTCACATGTTGGCTTCATACAGCTCATCATTTTCTCCTTGCTTACAATAAATACTTCTGCCTGAGACATCTGAACTCCTGGTGATCGTCTTTTTTTCATACATTTCTTAAATGTATGTATATAAAGTAAATGCTCCAAGACTTAGACTGTGTTCTTTTACTCTGTTTGCCCATCAGCCTGAGGATGTGTGTGTGTGTGTGTGTGTGTGTGTGTGGTTTGATTGACAGCCGCTGCAGATGTGTTCAGACATGCTTGTTATCCACTATCTGTTCATTATAAACTCAGCTGTTCTGACTCTACAGACACCATCTCCTCCACCTGATTCTCTCCAGCTGGTTTCTCAACTGGAAATCCACCTCCCATCAGACAGCAGCCTCTGCCTCCACAACAAGCAGTGAGTTTCAGTCTTTAACCAAATCACTGCAGACATGAAGTCAGTGGTGTCAGCTCTCTATTGTAGATTCTGAAAAGGCAAAACCGAATGTGCTTCAAGACTAAACGGATCAGACACAAGACATTTATCAACAGATCATTTATCATTTATCAACTGATCAACTAATTAATCAGTAATTTAAAGACATTTTATGGGCTGGTCCTAAAGACCACTGCACACAACCACAATTTATGCAGAACTCACTTCGAGTGGAAATTAAAGGAAAACGAAAATGTATGAATGACTGCATGCGCTTCTCATTCTGATCTCAGATGACAGACAGCTTAGAGTTCAAGCTCAGATCAACAGAAAGTGTCTAAATGCTGCAGAACAACTTAGGTGTGAAAATGAAGATGAGAATGTGACATAAGTGTGAAGGATAAATGTGATTTTTCTCACGTGGATCACAGTGATCACAGCTGCTCTGACATTTCTGTCCTGTGCTCATGACTGAGACCGTCCAAGCAATCAGAGATTAATGAGCACGTGAGCACTTCTCATTCTGACACTGGAGCCAATCAAATGCTCAGACATTTGGTGTGAGAATTAAACAGACTGAACAAATTTCACAACAGAATCAGCGGGTAAAGACGATCACAACCACAGAGGGAAGATAATGAGAACATGATCAATCCACTGCACTTGTAATATTCTACAACTATAACAGTGGCCTGTTACACTTCTAGAATGTTGGGTTACAGTTGTAGAAAGTTAAGTGTTACAGTTGTAGACTTTAGTGACAGAACTTTGGAAGATTCAGTTCTAGAATATAAAGGTACAGTTTTAAAATGTGAAGTGAAACGAGGCCGTCAAACTTCCACCTGTAGAATGTTCAGTTACAGCCCTGGAACATTTGAACTGTAACAAAGTAGAACTAGAACTTTGACCTGTTTTAATGTTGGGTCACATCTAACGATCCTCTGCTCATCTGATCAACGTCAGACTTCACAGGTGTATTTCCGAGGACCACAGGAAGTGCAGTGTGGACTGTGGAGTGTTCTGGATGAGCGGTTCTCGAGAAAGCTTCAAATATCCCTTTCCTACATGTTCCTTGACATGAATAAAAAATGAACACAGATGAACACCATGAATAATGATGTTGGCTCATTACTCTCATCAGGCTGCAGACAGGCACATTTTGAACAGGCACTGCATTGATTACAATTACTTGTCGAGCAAAGTGTGTGTGGGCATCTTAAAATATGGTTGTTAGTCGACACATTAGGGTCTCATCTATCTGCACAGACAAACCTCTTGTGTCCTATTCATCCAGTCAGCTAAAAATATTCACAGTTTCATAGTAAACAGTCGTAAACATAATGCATCACATCCAAGCTGCTCCACACAGACCTGGAGGCATTTGGAGCAGACACATAATTACATTCATCAAAGGCCAAATGTATTTTCTGATTGTCTCATTCTTCAGGATGGCCGTGGACTCTGCAGCATCTAAACAAGATACGTGTGTGTGTGTCCCACTTTACTATAATTTCATTAGTGCTTCACGACTGTGTAATTTATTAGAGTTACACTTCGCAGGAAACAGTTTTCTAGAGAACGTCCTAGAAGCTTTTCAGTCTATCAGCCTTTAAATGTACTGACAAATAAAATACAAACTTGAAAGGCTTTTATCTTCCTCCTCTCGCACTGACTGAGGCTGAATCCTGCACAGCTACAAGATCTCAGACTCACTGAAGCAAAACTTTAACATCAGTGTATCTGTTTGGAGCTGCAGTCAGAGGAGACCAGAAAACATCAACGCTCTGTCATGAGGTGAAAAAACTATAATATTTGACTAAATATCACTTAGTGTCTCACAGAGGAATCCTGTAGTAGAAATATACAGTTCATAACTTCTGATGTAGACTGATAATAACTTTCATTACTCTTTACTTTGTGTTTATGTGTTGATGTTGACAGATGCTGATTTAACAGAGAGAAAATCCTGATGGATGACTTCATCTTAGTTCAGCAACCATAAATCTTTTTAAAGAGTCACTCAATCCACACTGTTTATTCAGTGTTGATGGAAAAGACATTTTCTCAGTGATTTCCTCCACTTAGCCAGCCTTCATAAAGCTTCTCTGCCAAACAGCAGTGATGAGGAATCAGCAGCCAGGCTGGTTAATAGGAAACAGCATGGGCTGCAGGGGCTGCTAAATCAAATGTAATAACTTCAAACATGTAAAAGAACCAGACTCGCACACGGAGAGAAGCTGAACAATTCAATGTTGTTTTTTCAAGTTTGGTGAAGTCCAGAGAAAGTTAAACCGACTCACACACACAGACACACACAAACCTCCAGAGACTGAGACTGACCCTGGAAAACAAGTCTCTGCCAGCTCTCAAGCTAAAAATACAGTTTACCCGCTGCTGATTCTGTGTCTAAATGAACTGAGATGTGTTTGTGCTGAGTGTAAGAGTCACACACTGTTGAAGCTGGTGGAGAAGAGGAGCATCTTTCTGTGTCTTATCTGTATTCTGCTCCTTACTTTCTCACTGACGTGATGCCTCTCCTCTCTGCGGCTTTAATTAAAACTCAATGAGGTCACAGCTTCACCTTCACACGATGTCCAAAGTTTGTCTTTATGTTATTATTTAGTTACACAGTGAGGTTTGGAATCTGTATTTAATATGGATTATATGTGACTTCATGAATACAAAAGTCTTGCTGTGAATATTGTCTTGTCTTCATGGACTAAAATAATAGCTGGTTGAAGAAGCAGAGAGACAGCTGCCAAATCTCCATCTAAACAGAAAATGAGTGCTTTTCTACTATATTCCTCCAAAAGAGAAAATCAATTAAGCCTGAATTATGAAACTTTTGTTTCCAGTTTTCTTCCTTTCCAACACAGCATCACGTTTCTTTGTGAACGGAGCCAGCAGCTGTAATCTCTATTCAAATATGAGTGAGGAGGAGGAAAAAGAAAAACCAATAGCCAGTTAAAGAAGGTTTTGTTCAGGCTTTTGGTCTCAGTGTTCAGCTCTCTGGAACAAAAACAGATTAAAAAAAAAGAAAAAAAGAAAAGAAAATAGATGGGTGTAAATTTAAAGATGCACTTCAGAGTTTGAAGTCCTGTTGCATCATGTGAGGATGAAACTGACAACAGTCATGTATGGCCACACAAATAGATTTGATAAAATAACTCTGCTGTTACCAAACTCACCAACTATGACAAACTTTTTTTCAGTATTTTAACAACCTCAACACAGACTTTGTAAGTTCCTGTTCTGCCCTTCAGGCATTTACGTTTCATTCAGACGTTCATTCATTTAAAGTAAAGGCTTCTCACTTGTTGATTCCCCAGAAGAGGCATCGCTTGTATGTATAACATATCTGTTGTAATTGAATAATTCATGTTGATTTTATGCTGTAAAAAGCAAAGTTAAAAGGCTATAGATACTGTAACGGACTGGGTTCATGTTAGTGTTTAACTGTTATGATTGTTACTGTGAGAAATGTTAGTTTAATTCAGATATTAGGTCTGCTGAGTTTCAGTACTGATATTTACAGACTGTCAGTGAACATGTTGTTGTCAGCTTAGACACTGTGAAGCCTGTCCATCATGTGAGCTTCCTGTAACAGTGATCAGCGGGAGATAACACACCTTTAATTGGCTAGGAGTTAGGGGGGGTTGTCCTTGTCTTCCTGCTTTGGCGCTCAGCAGTTAGTCGATGTTACAAGAGGCTAAGTGAGAGGCTAGTATAGAGTTTACAGCAACTCTGTTTGTTATTTTGGTGTTGGCTACGGCCCACAGTAGCCTGTGTTATTGGGCGCAATAAAGTTGCAGCTGAAACCGACTAACGTCTCATCATCTGCTTAACGAGGGATGTTACATTGGTGTCAGAAGTAAAAACATCGCCTACGAAGTTCCCGCCATCTCGTCCACAACAAGCTAATGGAGGACCGCTGTGTCTGCTCTGTGGGGCAAAACATGCTGCTGGGGGATTGTCCGAAAATCAAGCGGGAGGAGGGAGCTGACAAACGAGATCGTTATGGCGCTGCTGAGGCTTGGAGAGCGGCGGAGCACAGGCTCCTGGCCGCCGGGGCCGGTTTTGGATGCTCTAACCGTTCTGACAACGAACGTGTCGCCTGTAAGGAAACCGCGGTGGCCAGGATTAAAGTTATCAAGCCCCACGCTGAAATGGGACCGCCCTCAAAAAAGACTCCCAGGTACGATGGCAAGGCTGACTGGGAGGCATTTTATGCCCAGTTTGAGCTGTTAGCCCAGGCCAGCAAGTGGCCTACTGAAGTGAAAGCTCTCCAGCTAGCAATGTGAGTTACTGGTGATGCTCTGTCAAGCCTGCTGTTACTAAGCCCTGACAATAGGAGTGACTATGATGCTTTAGTGGGGGCGCTAAACAGGCGGTTTGGACAATGCTCAGTGGCTAGCCTGCTCAGGTCCGAGTTGTGCAGCCGACAGCGACGAGCGGGTGAGCCGCTGAGGGATCTGGCTAATGACATTGAGGGGCTGGTTCACCGCTCATATGCTCACATGCCCCCCACCATTCAGAGTGAATTAGCCCGGGACCATTTCCTCCAGGCGTTGCTATCGGCCAACCTGCATATCCAGACGCTGCTGGCCCATCCCAGGTCTCTCCTGGAAGCTTTGGAGTTGGCGAGAGAGAGAGATGCTGTGTGCTGGTCTCCGGGGGCCCCCGTTGGACAATTCACCAAAGGTGAGCGCTGCAAGTGGGACTGATCTGGATGCAGCAGCACCTGCCTGGGCGGAGGAACTGACACAGCTTGTGCACGCTGCCTCACTTTGGGAGGAGCGGCCAGGCCGTGCTTAAGGACCTGCTGGGGATGTGGACAGCCTGACCACCTGGTACGGCAGTGCCCCAATGCCCCCGCGGAACAGGGAAAAGGAACGGGGACCGCATAATCGGGACGATGCAGATCCCTGGGGTGGTGTCCTGACTCTGCACAGGCGGGGATGCAGCACAACACAAGCAGGTGAGGGCGGCGCAACCAGCAGAAAAGGTAGATGGCCAGCTTCAGCGACTTGTGATACTAGGCCAAACCTGGATAGGGGACTGCTGGTACGCCCCAGTGACTATCAGGGGGACACGCTGCTTTGCACTGGTGGACACAGGCTCTTCAGCAACCCTGGTGAAACCCGATGTGGTGAACAAAGAGATGACAGTTTTCCCCACCATAGTGAGACTTCAGAGAGTTACTGGAGAGCAGGCCGCCATGGTGGGAGAGGCATTGGTGACCCTGGGGGTAGGGAAAAAGACAATTCGCTGCCCGGTGTGGGTCGCAAATCTGGAGGACTGTATACTGGGACTGGATGTTCTTGGGGCATTGGACTGTGTCATTAACACCAGGAGAGGAACACTCACTTTTCCAGGGGGGCACGTCGTCCAGATGTCTAAGAGGCTGCCCCAGCCGGGCTGCACCGTGGCCCTCACCATTACAGTGCCAGCAGCCGAGACAACAACCGACATGGCCGCCCAATACACCCCCCCCCCAATGAACCACCTGCACCGCCCTCCACCCCAACTGCTGCTGGTCCACAGCCACATCCAACTCTTCCAGCTACCTGCTGCACCCCTGCCAACGAACTACCTGCTCCACCCTCCACGCTGTCCACTGAGGACCTATAACCCCACCCCGTGTACGCTGTGCTGCCTGACCTGGAAAAGAGAGTTGTGGCCGTGAGGGAGGTCTGGCAGAGAAACTGTGATGGTCTGACTCCCAGTGAACAGGGCCTGCTCTGGCAGCTCCTACTGGAGTTCAAGGACTGTTTTTCACTGTCAGAAGATGACATTGGCCGGACAGATCTCATCCAACACAACATCGAAACTGGGAATGCAACACCCAGCAGGATGAGACCTCGACGTCTCCCACTGGCCAGGCAGGCAGCGGCAGACAAAGCCCTACGGGAGATGCAACGGGCTGGACTCATTGAGCCTTCCACCAGCTCCTGGGCCTCCCCAGTCGTCATGGTCCCCAAAAAGTTAAAAGACAACTTGTGGTTCTGTGTGGACTTCAGGCCCCTCAACAAGGTGACCAAAAAGGACCCATACCCTCTCCCGCGCATTGATGAGGCCCTGGACACAGTGGCGGGGTCTTCCTGGTTCTCTTCCCTGGACCTACGTAGCAGATACTGACAGGTTCCCCTTGCCCCAGAAGCCAGATCCAAGACTGCCTTCATCACCAGCAGGGGCTTGTGGCAGTTCAAGGTCCTCCCTTTTGGCCTCTGTAATGCCCCGCCACATTTGAGAGACTGATGGATAGGGTGCTGGCTGGCGTCCTCCGCCAAGAATGTGTTGTGTATCTGGACGACATTCTTGTTCATGGATTGATGTGATTTGATGTGATATGTGATTTTGGACGATCAAAGTAACCAATCATTGGTTTGATCTGACTTCTTTGAGCTGTTCGACATCAAAGGCCAACCATTCCCCTACTCACTCAGGACCTGCGCCGGGCTGGTTGAGACATCGGGCAGGAAAGCAGAGGGAATTCAAGTTGAATCTCTTGATGTGCGGGCTAGCCTGACGCTACATCTGATGCGGCCCGCCACCATCCACACTTGTGTTGCTCCTCACATACCAGAACTTGACCCCTTGGCGGAAATCCTCATCTTGCTAGGCAGAGACATTGTTAGGGTCCATAAAGTCAGACAGCAAATCAGTGGACCTCATAACACCCCTTTTGCGCGAGGATGGGTTTAGGATGGGTTCTAGTTGGAGATGTGTGCTTAGGGAATGCACATAAGCCAACGGCGAGCACATTTAAGACAAACGTATTACAGAACGGCCGTCCCTCCATCCTCAAACCCTGCGAAGGTTTCGTGAAGCTCACTGAGGGTGTGTCCTGTGGCAGGGAGCAGAAGAACAAACCCTGGACACAAGGTTTTTGAGGAGACAGATTCTGACAACAAACCTGTAATTTTTACATAGATGATGGACTTATATCGGTGCCTAACGAAGCCAAAGCTATCAGCCTACTACAGAGAACGCAGGCATCTCTCAGTGAATCAAATCTGAGGCTGCTCAAGTTTGCCTTAAATAGTGAAGCCGTAATACAGGCATTTGCGCCAGAAGACAGAGCAGTTCTGAGAGACCTCGACTTCAGTGGTGAAGCTACACCAGTGCTACGCAGCCTGGGACTGCTGTGGGAGACAACGATAGACACCTTCACATTCACAGTCTCAGACCACAAGAAGGCTTTCACTTGCAGGGGAGTTCTGTCTACAGTGAACAGCATCTTTGATCCTTTGGGCATAGTTGCACCAGTGACCATTGAAGGCAAAAGTCTCCTAAGAGAACTCCACGTTGATGCGTGTGACTGGTATACACCTCTTCCAGAACAAAAGCTGAAGAAATGGGAGGTCTGGCAAGAGTTGCGACACAACTTGAGCAAGCTGCACATCCCGCGGGCATATACCGCAACATCACTTTCCAAAGCACACAGAGTTATGTGTGTTCTCAGATGCATCCACAAAAGCCATTGGAGTCGTGGCATATCTCAGGACAATTCAAAGCAAGGGACAGATTGAAGTGGGATTCATCTTTGGGAAAGCTAAGCTGGCACCACAGTCCGAACCCACCGTCCCTTGGCTGGAATTATGTGCCGCAGTACTAGCCATGGAAGTTGCGGAAATCATCCAAGACGAACTGGACACGAAGCTGCCACCAAGTTCTTCTGTGATAGCAAAGTAGTGCTTGGATACATTCACAATCAAAGCAAACGCTTCTATGTGTATGTTCACAATCGAGTTAGACGAATTTGTCAGTCCACAAGACCTGACCAATGGTTTTACGTCAACACGGAAGACAACCCGGCTGACCACGCATCCAGGTCAGTTCCTGCATCTCAACTGACACAGACGTGGTTCACTGGTCCAGCCTTTTCGCGCAAACCGAGTCCAACAGAGAGAGAAACAAGCCGAACGTTCGAACTTGTGAACCCAGAATCAGACCAGGAAATACGCCCTGAAGTGAGTAGCTTCCTGACACAGACTCAAAACAAAGGCCTTATTGCCATACGTTTCCAGCGCTTTTCATCTATGCGCTCACTCACCAGGGCTATTGCTCTACTCATGCACATAGCCAGAGCTTACAGACACAACAACAAGTCCTGTGAGTGTAAAAGATGGCACTCCTGCAAGCTCCCACGTACTGCGGGTGAGTTGTCTCAAGCCAGACACATTATTATCAGAACGGCTCAGACCGACATCTACACAAAAGAGTTCGCAGCTCTTGAACATGGGCATGCCGGAACCAAAGACAGTTCCCTTCAGAATCTCAGACCCGTTCTTGAAGGTGATCTGATCTGTGTTGGCGGCAGATTGAAACACGCAGACTTGAGCTTGTTGGAAAAGAACCCCGTTATCTTGCCCAAGAACAGTCATGTCTCTCTGCTGTTGGTGCAACAGTACCATGAAGATGTGAAGCATCAGGGCCGTCATCTCACTGAAGGGGCCCTCAGAGCAGCAGGCCTCCGTCCTACACAAATGTGTTGTGTGCCAAAAGTTGATTTTAACAACCTAAACACAGACTTTGTAAGTTCCCCTAATGGAAGAAGTGGCTCTGATTTCTATCATCATTTATATTAAACATTTTTCCTCCATTATGACCGGTCATCAGTTCAACGTCTGCTGGGCCACAGTGTTGATCAGCTCAGCAAATGTGTTGTGATCTAATGGAACCAGACAGGTGTGGAGACATGCAGGATAAAAACAGCTCTGCTCGCTGGACATAAAGTAGAAACAACTGTCAGCTCCCATCTGAGGCTTCACATGCTGCTATTTAATACAACTTTCATACTGGATACACATTTCACAAATAGTGATATTAGGAGGGAGGAGAAATAGCTTGTGGAAAATATTATATTGAGAAGTCAATTCTGTCTTCAGTTTCCTCACTACATTATAGCTTTCTCATGGGCCATTGAACATTTGTAATAACCAACAGTGGAGTGTTCACAACTATTGGACTGCCATGAAATTTTGCACAGACATCCACGATGCCCACATGATGACTCTGACTGACTGGTGATCCCCTGGCCTTTCCTCTACTGCCACCATCAGCTTGATGTTTGTGGTTTTGAGTGGTTTTGTCAACTATTGGATGGATTGACATGAAATTTGATGCAGATATTAATTTTCCTCAGAAGATGAATCTCAATGAATGTACTGATTCTTGGAGCCATTTGGTGCCACTAGCAGCATCTTGACATCTACTCCAACTTCCAGAACGAGGTAATGCGCAGTTATGCACAAATAAATTTCTGTCAGAGTATTTTACACTGCTATGCAATAAACAAACCATATAAACCACAATATATCAAATCAGACAACACTTTTTCAGAACATGCAAACCTTCAGGCTTAAATACCAGTGTGTACTACCTCTTGCCAATTTAACAAACATTACCCACGATATAAAAAAATTACCCACAAAATGAACTACTAAACCACAGACTGACATGAAATAGGAACAGGTTTTGTCTTACTTAAAATCTTGTGATTTGGAATTCCTTGTTGTTTCCTCCTGTCTGTTTTTACATCAGATGTTCCTCCCTTCCTTGTAAATCCTTATGCAGAAATACCTGAATCATAGTTTCCTCCTGAATGATGATTCTGTTGTGTCCAGTCTGACTGTGTCTCCTATTGTTTCCCTTCTGAAGTTGCTGTGTTCACTAACTGCAGCCTGTGACATCAGGTTCTAGAATGTTCACACATCAAAGACATTAAAGGTCCTACAGAATTCTGTGACACACACACACACACACACACACACACAAAGAGAGACAGTCTGGAACACTCAGCCTTATTAGTGAACTGTTATGGAAAATACTTTACGAGTGTGTGTCAGTAGTAGTAAGTATCAGCAATATCTATAGCAGAGTTTTGAAAGATTATCCTTGTAATTATACACAAATAAATCAATATCATATAATACAACACAACACAACAAACAAATGTTCCTTCGTCTTGTCTGTTTACAACACACACACACACACACACACATACTCGCATGGCTAGAAAACTATCAAAGTGCCTTCACTCCCTCAAACTGTCTCCATCTGCTGTCTCAGTGGTGCAGAAACTGTTGTCAGTGTGCTCAGCTGTGCAGGAGCCTTGTATAGATGGAGTCACAGATGTCATGGTAGCAAACCAACTGTAAATTGGATTGGTTGTTGGTGTGCAAGTGTATTTGTGTGTGTCACTTTAACTGTGTCCTGGCAATGTCAGAGTTCATCCATCTTAGCTCATCCTATTTCTTTAGAACAGAGACAGATGGAAAAGTGGCTTCTTTTATTTTTATTCCTGCTATCAGCTTTGACTGGAAGAAATTGAAGAAAAGCAAAGGGTCATATCTTCAGAGAGAGAGACAAAGTGAGTGAGTGGCTGAGTGAGAGAATGAGAGTCTCTCAAAGAAGATTGTGGTTTGAACAACATTAAATCTAAACTATATGTAAACTCCTTCTACAATATAATGTAAAGTCATTTTAAGTAGCAGGAACTAAACATAGTTCTGTTAAAGAAAGATCCATGAGATTAAAAAAATGAATAGTAAGTATGTAAATAAATACAAGTTTCTTAACTTATATACTGTATCAATATTAGACATTCAAAAACTTGTCACCATTTGAATCCATTACTTTTTAACTGCCATGAATTAGAGCTGACCACAGCCTCTGCTCTCTGTGAAGATCAAAACTACCAGCCTGCAGCAGCCACCTTCCAAGTTGAACATAATTCGAGTTCCTTCGAATTCAATATGCGAATGCTTCATGTCGGTGTGACCAAGTCTGTCTGAGGCCTGTCCTTCTGTGGAGAGCTGAAGTTTACCTTCATACTTAAACCTAATCTGATTTAACACTCTGCTAATCTCATAACCAAACATCATTTTGAGTGATAATATCAATATCAGCGTGATTTGCCCATTTTACACCAATGTCTACAGCACATCTCTGAGAAAACTGCTCATACTAATGGATTTCTGTCTGAGAGCTGAGAAAATAAGATGAGTCCATTACTGTCTCAGGATGTTGAATGTCTGGTCAGACCAGAGCAGAGTCAGCAGAGGAAAGTCAGAGCTCCATCATCAGCGTGAAAGAGAAACAGCCTGTATGGAAACCTTCAAACAGCCTTCAGTTATTCTAATGTGTAACTGATGCTGACATAATAATCCTGCATAACGCAGAGCAGAGCAGAGCAGAGCATGGAGACAGACTGCAGAGTAACAGAAGAAACTGACGCAGTTGTCAGTCATGACACTCACGAGGAGCCAGCCTGCAGCTGGGACGCCCAACTTGAAGCCACCGTCGTTCATGTCATTAATTACCCCTGTGCTTTTTGTGCTGTTACCTGTCAAGATGTCTGCGGTTGGAAAGGCCTGTTGATGATTCACAGAGCTACTAAATCACACAACACTGTCACCAACAATAAAGGAGAAGAAGAAGAAGGAATCTCAACAACACAGGTTTCAGAAGATTTAGGAAAAGGTTCTGCAAATGAGGTGAGAAGCAAGTTTGTTGGTTTTTAAGGAGGCACATGTAAACAGCTCTGACTCTTTGTTTTGCTGTTGCAGTTGTGAACAGAGTCAGTGGCTCTGTAGAGTAAATTTATTGCAGCTGTGTGTGCGGCTGCTGGATCAGTGAAGAGTTGAAACATCCTCACCCATTGATCTTCTTACTCGTCTTACTGGGCTCTGCAAACACATTTCATATTTTACATTTTGACCTTTTTTTGTTCAGTCGTTTCGTTGTTGCTGTACAAACATCCTGTACTTCAAAACCTCACTGTTGCATTTTATGTATTTGGAGCTTATTTAGAACATTTCTTTTCTTTCCTGAATTCTGTTACTCATCTCTGAAATGAAAACGATCTATAACACAGACTGCCTACATCTTCTGAGTGAAATGTGGGGGCTGTGGTTTAGTGTTATGATGAAGAGAGATGGAGGAGGACGTGATGGCAAATGAAGAGAACAAACCGAGAGTTTAAAGCAGAAGATGAAAAGGATCATCGGGGTGGAGAAAAGTCCGGTGGCTGATTTTTATTACTCAGTCATGATTTATTCTACCCCACTATACAATCAGTGCATCAAAACACAACAACACCCACACACCCACACACACACTTACAGAGAACAGCTGTGATCTAAGACATATTGCTGCTGGCTCTGAATAAACATGTAGCTCTCTCCAAGTCCAACCTGCTCCAGTGTTTCAGCCTGAGGGTTTCTGTATAAAATATGACTGTCCAGTACCCACTGCAGGCTGATAACACAGAGCCTCAGCTGCCAGCTACAATACAAGGTCAATACTGGTGTAGAAGAAGTGGGAAAGCTCTGAATATAATCCACACAAAAAGAGCAACACACTCAAAAGCACATTACACTTGTTTTTTTTCAAAGACTTAAACATCAGACTCAAAGACTCACTGACACTAAGACACAGGCAGAGCTGCTGTTTCTTCCTATTAGGATTCTCCTCCATGTTTGCATGGAACAAGAGAGGAAATTTATCTCAAATAAAGTCTGTGTCCAACCATTATCATCTGAGCAGCAGCCCTCTGGATACAGTTCTCTCTTCATTATAGAAACAAAGAGTAACAAACCCACTAAATGCTGCTGTAGATAGCAGAGGATCTTGGCGCAATCTGTCTCGCTTGTTATTTTTCTCTTTTCTTTTGAAGGTCATTGGCAGCACTTACCTGAAAGAAAGCAGGACAGAAATCAAATGTTTCATTGATTTGTATTTTACTGCAACATCAAAACATTTATCATCAGCTCTCATACACTATTCATCTTTGTTGTTTGTGGTTCATCTGTGGTTTGTGGTCCTCATCTCCTGCACTGCGACATTTAAATGAGATAACTGCTTCAGACCCTGTAAACTTCCCACTGCACTTTCAAATCTCCACATCAGTCACAGAATGCACATGATGACCTGGACAGTGGCTCTCATCCATCTGTGACAGTCACCAGTGCATATTAGTCTGCTAGAAGAGCTTAAGTGTTTAAAAGAAACCTTGTAGTCTCCAGCCCTGTAGGTGTTCAGAATTTACACTGACCTCCTGTTACACTTCAAGGTGTTGGAAAATAATAATAATGATAATAATAATAAACAACTTTATTAATAAAGGACTTTTCATGCAAGAGATGTAGCTCAAAGTGTTTTCCAATAAGAAATGGAATAGTACAATTTTAAAAATTTTAACTGATTTTCAAAAGCACGAAAACCTTTGTGAGAGGGAGAATAAATTCTCATCAGATCCTGATCTTTTTCTCTGAGTCAGGGAGACTTTAGTAATGGATGAGAACACAGTTTATTTTCAAGAGTGTTTATAAAACGACTGCTGGAGTGAGAAAATGGTTGAATCTCAGTGATCTGAACTCAGGCTGCTAGTTGAGTTATTACAGACTATTTTTTTAGCCCAGTGCACAGAGAAAATGACACACAATGTATTCATTTCACAGTTCAGACGCCAAATATCATTTTCCTCTCTCTGAGGCAAAGGACACAGCCAGAAACACGGAGACATCAGACACAGACAGAGCCATTAGACTGATAGAGGCATTTCATCAAAAGGTATTAGAGCCATACATAACCTTCCTCTCCTGTGTCTGCAGGTTATTACAGCTATATAGCAGTCACCCAGACCTGCTGTAGACAGAAGCACTTTAAACTGAATTTCTAATACAAAGAAAAGAATGTGATGATACTCATCAAAAGTGACACAATTACATTTCAAATGAATATAATCAGTTCTGGATACTGATTATCATCATACAGTGAATGTTAATTCAGGGATAATGGCTGCATTTTCATACGTTGAACAAGAGCAATATTAGTGTCAAAGCTGATTAAAGAACAAACTGCAATACTTCACACACTCACACTCTCTTGATGTGACTTCACTGGTGGATGTTTGGTCAGTGAAACACACAAAAGGCTGTTTTCTCATTTGCCTTTAGAGAACAATATATTATTTTCATTGGAGAGTAGATACTCCTGAACTGAGCACTGAAAACTGAGTCACCGAGGGTCACAGGCAGAGAGAGTCACTTATATAACATGTGGTCAGCCAGTGATTCAAATTCAACATGGACGAACCAGCTTCAGCTCACACACACAAAAGAAATGACACATAATATACAGCAGCAGGTTTTAAAACAACAACAACCAATCCTGCCAACGAACTTGATTTAGATGATGAAAATTTCCTTTTTCCATGAGAAACAATTAAAAATCTTTTCTTTAGTATAGAAATTGCATATACATGCATATTTGAACAGAATGTGCCAGGCTTGCAGAACTAAAGGCAGCCAGACCTGGGAATCACTAAACTAAGAGCTTTAATCAAATTCACAGAGTTCATGAAACCAGAACCCAAACACCTTCCTCCACAGCAGTGTCGTCTGCCACTCCAGCTAAAAAGCTACACAACAATTAGCATGATCTGTTCATGGGTGAGAAGTGACTGTGGGTGTGTGTGACCTTTAAAGGACACAAACACACACACAATGATAATCTGTGCTTGGTGATCTTTGGTGTGGAACTAATCTACTGAACCAGAGAAACACACACAGCCTTTAGTTTTACAGCAGGTTTAATATGATGCAATAATGGACAACAGCTAATATTATATTAGAAAATAAGAGAGAAGCGTCCAGAGGAAGAGCAGCCTATTTCCTGAGCATGTTCAGAGAATTTCTCATCACACTGAAGAAGTTGGCAGTCGTCCAAGTTGAGAGCCCCATGGAGGATGACGACTAAAGCAGAAGAGTTCTGGGTAACAAGGTCTTTAATGTGGCCTGAGAGCTACAGTCTGCCTGGAAAAGACAATAACATGGAGCTGACTCTCTACATCACTCTACACCTTTAATATAACATTTCATTTTTATCTCTGAGCACATGCTCGAACAGTGGAATGGTCTAACAGTGTACCGAGACCACCAAGAACACCTCAGCAATAATCCCCTACCCTACAAAACAGAGAAAGAGGGAGAGAGGGAGATGAAAAGTGAGAGAGAGAAAGATCATCCGACATCATCCTCCAACATTTCATCCTCAGTCTGCTGTGTTCTGTCCTCATCTAAACATGTGGCTGTTATTTGTACAAAGAGCTGTTTTAGATCATGTTCACCGCTAAAGAACCACACACAGAAAAACTGGATAAACTGACACAGTGAAAAGTCTTCACAACATATTTCATGTTTTCCTCAATTTTCTTATTACATGGTTCAATGACTTAAACTCCTGCCAAGTCCAGGACAACACAGCCCAGTCTCACTGAGTTTCATCTTCCATGTCAGTCAGTGGTTAGTATTGGTGATTTAAAAATGACTTCCTGCTGGACCAGAACAACGACCATCTTTACACTTTAAATGACAAAAACAGTGACACTTTTAGGATGACAGAGGCACTGGAGGAAGAGGAATGAAAGGGTCAAGCACATCATAAGAGTGTGGAACCGTTAGCACAGCTGAAAGACTGTAATTCTACTTCCTGGACCATGAGCTGCTTCTCCCTGTGGGAGACACTGAGACCTGTCACCCACACAGCTACAGAGGAGACTCGCAGACTTACTGCCACATTTATTCACATGAAAAATCTCTCTGCACTTCTCACTTGAGGCAGGTAGGATCGTACTAAAGTACAAATGTGTCTGTGCTGTTATATTATTTTTATAGATAATTTTGATCAATAGTTGTGACATGATGTGAGCTCATCCAACAGCACCGGAGCAGCCATCCTAACACTCCCAGTATGTGTCTCCCTCAGCAGCTCATCTGGCTCTGACTCTGCAGCCAAACACTGACACTCAGACATTTCCTACATGTCACAGTCCAGTGAAGGAGCAACAGTAAAATCCATCCACTTGTTCTGGACCAAAGTGTTGGATCACAGGACAAACACACTGCCCAACATCATGACATCATGTTTGTGTCTTTGAAATCTGTGGTTGAAGTAAAGTTTTCACTCCAGAGTGAGTGACTGAGAGAGCAGCTGTGGGTTATGAGAGACAAATTTAACATTAGAATCTAATGGACTGTGGTTATTCGATAACTGGTTCATTTATGTTTAGTCTGAACTGACTGAATAATTATATTAATCATGTTCGGCTGAAACACAAGCAGATTTTCAATCAGCACTGTCACTATGTTAATGAGTAGAGAGGATGTGTCTGGCTGTTTGAAGTGGATCACTGCTTTCCTCCTACACCCACTTTGTACCATCAAACACTCACAGACTATCTGCTGATTAGCAGCTATTTACACATTTTCTCTGCATGTTTGTTCCCAAACAGAAATTCAGCATCAAAGTATCGGAGTGGAGCCACTGAATCAGACCGTGTGTCAGAATGAACTTCCTGAAAGGCTTGAAGAGGAAGAGGCTTCACTGACTGAGAGGAGTTTACTTATGTATGCACAACAAGAAATGATGTTTGATGTCGTGTGGTTGTGTGACCTTGGCAGGGGATTGTGTTGTGTTACTCTCTCCTGGCCTCCTGCCTCCTGTGTCTCTCTTAACCTCTGTGTGGGTCACATTCAGTCCTGGAGCTTCTCCTGACTCACACATGACATTAACACAACAGACCCTGAAGCCAAACAACCTATGGAGAGTGAAGCTTGAGTGGTGCACACACATACACACAGTGTCCAGACTAGAAGAGAAAATATAGTCCCTCCACACACAACAGTCAGTAAGAGGACGCACATGTTTCTTACTTCACTTTCGGGAGCAACAAGATTTAAAAACATAATATTGAGCAGAACAGGTGAGAGGTTTTGTTCTAAATCTAACTTGAGAGACACCTGAGACATGTGGCATTTAAAACAGTGAAAGCTCAGGTCTCCACATAAAGTGAACACAGCAGAAATAACTGACGTTTATGGATCCACAGTTTCCTGTAAACAGAGATAGAAAATCTGAATCATTTCTCCTTCACTGCTTGTTGCTGAGACAATAACATGTTGAAGCCCTCAGGCTACTGGGAACTGGAACTGAATCATCAACAGCAGTGTTTAGTTGTGCATCAGTGTTTGTTTGTATTTGAGCTCTTCCTCATCCTCCCATCTCTCGTTCCTCTGTAGTTACTGTGGACCACCTCTGTCTCCCACAGTCCCTCCCTCCAGCCCCAGTGTCTCTGTTGGGGAGCAGGTGTGTAGCTAATGTCTTTATTGTGGCTTGTTGCAGAGTCACAGTTCTTAGGCTTAGGTCAGAGTCAGAGATAAAAGATGAATGAGAGTTAAAGGGCGTCCAACAGAGACAATGACCAAGACTCTCAACACATGGAAACTGACTGAATGACACCAGAAAAATGACCATGCCTGTGTCTGTGTTAGAGCAGCTACTGAATAACTGAATGTGCATATTTTATTCCTCATGGTCAGAAAATCACAGCTGGAGGACTTTTGTTTTTATCACTAGACTCCGAGTTTTAGAGCTTGAACTACATGGGAATGTTGGGCTTTTCCTGCATCAGCATATTAATGTGAAAACACAGCAAACAAGCTGCTGGGTTATTGTACAGGTCAGACCATTCTTTACTGAACAAAAGGCTGTAATTACAGTTTCCAAAGTGGTTGTTTTGGTTAATCAGAAAACTGGAGAAAACCCAAGCGCGAAAAAGGATTGAGCCACATGCATGAAGTGGATATTAGATGGTGTTAAACAGGCAGGCAGCTTGACCTGTGAGCTAGTGTGGAACAGTCTTCCTGTGTTTTAGACTTGATAAAAATGTTCTTTCTATGACCTGCCTCCATACAGAAAAACCCTCTGCTGTTTCCCTGTTATTATGCTGCCCTCATTTAAAATAAGAAACCTCCTCTGTTTCCCCACAAGACAACAAAACTCAACCCAGTCAGACGAGAGCACACTCACAGACTGCCGTGTTTGCTGTGACTTCAACTAAAAAACACCAACAAACTGGGTTGTAGAAAGTTTTATACAGAAACTGAACATTGGAAAATGTCAAACACATTTCAAAACATTGTTTCCTTCTGAATAATCCAATTTGTGTTTCTCCTTACAGAAACACAAACACAAGCTTCCTCGAACACAAATAAACTGAATAGAACATGAAGAAGATAAAAATGGCTCCAGATCGGTCCACAGCTGCTCTGTTACGAGCACACACAGAAAGAGCAGCCTGGAATAAATCTGATCAACTTCATTACCTGCATCACTGGACCTCACAGCAAACAATGAAGCTTGGAGGAGACACAAGGCAAGAAGACCACACACAGAACACAACGTGCACAGAGCTCAGTGTTGGACAATCGGCCTTTTTCACAGCAGACACCTCGACCTGTCAGAGCAGGAGAATCGCAGGTGTTAGTGATGACACCAACCACTGTGCTGTTGCACTGTGAGTGAATCAGTTTGTCTGAACCAGGACTCTGAGACTGAAGCAGCTCGGTTCATTTGGTTAACGACACCTGAGCTTCTCCTCCTGTCACAAGTCACTGCGTCTCCTGTGAGGACGGTTTACTGTCGGCCGCTGACCTCTGTGCATGTTGTGCTTTTGTCTATGAGTGAAAAGTGATGCTGATGCCTCCCATCACACAACTGCTACACAATGATCACTTTTCTCTCCTATGTTTTTCTGTCACTCTTTGTTCAAACGTCTCATCAACAAAACCAACTTTACCAGAAAAGTGAAAAACAACACACTGATCCACAACAGTTGCAGTGAAAATATTCTCTAATCCACAGTACAAACACAGACCGTGTGTGTATGTGTGTGTGTTGTGTTGATAGTGGGTGGTGTTGTATTTCTCTCTCCTGGCCTCCTGCCAGCTGTGCCTCTTCACCTCTTTGTGCATCACATCCTCTCCTGAAGCTCATTTTCACTGGTCTCATTTTGTTTTTCCTCAGTTATTTGTTGCTCCTTTCTCCAGAGGCCTCTGAGGCTTTGGTCAGTTTGTTTTCTGCTCTGAATATTTAGAAATCTTGAGAAAGAGTTGATCATTTAGAAACTGCTGGGTGACATATATGATATATATGATGATGACATATAATCACCTACTCTTAACCACAATAAAAGACATTTAAAGATACAACATTTCTCTACAACAGATCAATTGAAAAAGCAATAAATCATCTCATCTAATAAAACATAGGAAATATTTTTGAATTGTAAACTTTTACCCCAACAACACTGAACAGACTGTGATATTTTAGGAGAGTGATGTGTGATGTGTGTGATTCAAAAATAAAAAGGTTGTGTGACAGGACATGATTCAACATGGTGGGGAGCAGCATTCAGCTCTCAACACAGCATTTCCACTGTCAGAGTGACAAAGTGACTCATGGTTGAAGCAGGAAGCAGCTTCCAGCCTCCACCAGTCTCCTCCTTCTTCTACATCAGTGATGCTGAAAAGCAGAAAACCAAGGCCACACTGTCAGACCTGCTGACGCCATTATAACCAGGAACTACAACATTCCTGAAGAAATATCACAGTCTGATGCAGGAAATCATTTCCATGGACAGCTCCATCTGACTCATCACACCAACCTGCTCAGTCTCATCCACCATGTCGCTGATTGTCCAAGTGGGAAAAGAGAAACATCAACATCAAACAACAAATCACATCAGTTCCTTTCTCCTCCGTTTTACACACCATCAGTTTTTTTTCATCATCACACACAGACCTGTAAAACAAAAGGACCAATGTTTCTTCAGTTTGATGAATCCCAAACTTGCTCAGCACAATTTCAGAAACACTGAGCTGCTTCCTGGCTGATAGATGATGTGTTTGATCTGAACAAACACCTCTGCAGATTTCATAAATATCAATCATAAATATTATAAATTAATCCTAATAATGTTCCAGAATGAAAACCTTGCGTCATGCTGAATGTGTTGAACTAACTTATTTATCCTTCACTGTGATATACACACACTTCCTTTGATATTTGATGCACTTTGATATTTTATATACCTGATACCACTCTTAACTTTCTGTGTACAACACGATCTTTGTGTGTAAGTCCCAGTCAGTCATGACACAGCGTCCTGCATGGAGGGGAGGGAGGGATGCTTAGCTGCTTCTGGCTGTTTGCCCTGTCTCTATGGATAAAAGGTAACTCCATTCAAATGTAAGACATGATAACACTGACAGATTAGACAGATCTAATGAAAGTTAACAAAGCTCAATTACACGGTGGACTTTTGTTCTTTCAGGTTAATTGTCCCTTAATGAAATCACATTAAATTTACATTTTCACCAGGGGAACCTTTAACAAGTCAGTTAAGTGATTCTCATGATTATATAACACTTTTCTTTCTATAGTCTGGCGTTAATAACAATCAGGGAACAAAATGTAAATGAATAAAAAAGGTGATGTATCCTGTTCACTGCCTGACTGTGCACTGTGTGACTAAAAGCCTGAGTAAAGATTTCTCTGTTTGGATCAGACTGCTGCTTCAGGAGCATGATTCTAAAATGTTTGAGCTTATTCATCTGTTAAAAAAGACACAAATAGCAAACTGATACCAAAACATTTCACAAAGGATTATTCTGCATCAGCAGGTGTGACCTGAACACAGCAGGTGAGAGGAGGAATGAGGAAGATGGAGAGAGAAAAGAGACTAGGCTGAGTGCTACAAGCTCTGTCTTTAACTGAACAGTGGAAAAGCAGCTGAAGAGGTTTGCTCCACCTCTACGAGCCTGATATTTAGACTGGATGGTCATTTAGTTTGCAGCTTCATTATTCAGCTCCTGAATCACAGAATGACTCCTGAGTAAGCAGAATTTGTAGGAGTGATTCAGGGAGCGGAGCCAGCCGACACACACACAGAGCTGGCTGATTCTGACAGACTAGTTCACTGATGCCAAGTGGAGAGGGAGGTTTCCCTGTTAGCCTCATTAAAATGTCTCTGTCTGTCTTGAGTGGAGCGTCAAATCAAAGCAGCTGCATGTGACAGGAGGAAGTGGCTCACAATGTATAAGGAGTGATTGCTTCTTTCTAAGCCGGTGTCCACTCTGAGGGTCCAGTCACTGCAGGGACCAGCAGAGAGGAAGTCGTTCACACTCTGACTCTGAGCAATGAGCTGCGGAGAAAAACCTGAGGTCTCCCCTCAGGACAGACACAAAACAAAAAGAGAGAAACAGAATGAAGTAAAAAATTAATTTCTAGCTTTTGATTTAAGGCCAACAAATGAACTGTGTGTTTCAGTCTCTGTGCTCTCGTTAACCCTGTTTCCAGCAGCAGGAAGCAGCTGTTTACAGCAAATAAAATATCCCAGAAACCCACTGCACACCACCTGCCCAGCAACAAACAGCAGACACACAAAGGAAGTGATTTGGTGCTGAAGTAAAACATCTTCTCTCTAACTGTCCCTGCAGCCACTGGTTTCTATCACTTTGTGTAAATCCACACTGCACTGGACGTTCATACTTTAGGTTCATGTTGACTCTGGAACATGTGTGATGCTGAACCAGGTGGCAAACCAGTCCCAACAGCTCCAAGCCCTGCACACAAATACATTTCTATCAGCAGACGACACTGAACATTTAGTTTGATAAATAATTAGAATGACTTTAATAAACCCTCATTTTTATGTTATGTACTCTATACTATAGACTCAGACACACACAGAATATTGATAATAATCCATGTAAAGCTGTGTGTGAATACTTCCTGCTCATCAAGAGAACACACAATGGCACAACAACATGTTTTTGTTTTCACCTGCTCTCACGGTGTAGAAACCAAACTCTGACTGATCTATATTCATTTATTTATCAGGTCTCCAGTGTTGGACTCTGGTCTGTTCATTTTTTCTACATTTTTAATTTTTAGCATCATATATATATATATATATATATATATATATATATATATATATATATAAAGATATATGAAATTCAGGTGGATGACTGGCCAAGTTTTTTTTTTATTTATTTATTTTTCTTTAATTTGACTGATTTGTTATTGAGGTTCCTGCTGTTGTGTCCTCAGGCGATATTCTCAGCCTGATTGCTTCAGTAAACATCCAGCTTGAACAAATGAAGAACTTTATTTAAATTCAACCTGTGGTGAGTAGCCTCAGGTAAGAGCCTCTGTGGTGGGTCTACAGGAGATATAACAGGAAACAGAGGAGAAAAACAACAGTTTAAATGACCATACAAAGGTCAACAACACAAACTGTCAATACAAACAATTTAAAGTCAAAGAGAAAGTTTGTCTGTTAAAGGGACAATGCAGAAAACTAATGCATTATATAGTTTATCTCTGTGGTCGCTTCAGTCATCTAACAATGATTGAAGTAACTTCCAGAGCTCCAGTGTAACATTAATAAATGAAAGTATTTGACAGACTTTCATCTGAAAGAGTGAAAACAAGTCATCAGCTTGACATCAAATGTCTTCATGGCAGATGGAGTCATTTGCAATAATTTTTTTGTCCGGTTCAGATTTGTTTATGTCAAGATTTGCTGAAAGTGATTCATTGGGTTTAGACACACGCACGCACACACACATGCACACACACACACACACACACACACACACACACACACACACACACACACACACACACACACTTGCCATAGAGCAGCACAGCCACTCCATCACAGTGATTAATAAACCACTTCATTCTGTGCAGGTTATTGAAATGTTGCACCATTTAAAATAAAGCAGAGATGTGTTGTCAGATGAGAGGTGAACAGAACTGGATCATGTCGCCTCACTGTCGTATTCACACACTCTGTAACTGGCATCATTGAAGACACATGATTCAAACTGTACACATGACTCTGCAGGAAGAAGCTCCTCAGTTCTGTGCAGTCTCTCGTCCCTTATCTGCTTTTCACTTGTCAGCCTCATCACAGTCCTGCTGTCCTTTCCACAGAAATGTACAATCTGATCATTGATATATTTATATCTACGTTTTTATATCTGGAGGTGTGGACCAGTTTGTTTCTCACCTGACACTTGGTGATTCTGTAAAACTATGTGATGAATGTGTCAAGATCACAAATGTCAGTGAAGATCCATTAAACAACAACAAACACTTGTATAATATTCTGTATTTATCTATTTGTTGTAGAGAACATGTGATTTCATTCTTCTACCCAGCTCACTCTCATTAAAGCCTCTCTGACAAACATCAGTGATGATAAATTAGCAAACAACCTTGTTAGAGAAAGACAGTGTGCAGAACAACAGTTTGTTGTCATGGTGATAATGACGGTAGATGTAAGTTTACTCTTTGTTTCTTTGTATATTTACCCTAAAATATAGTGTCGTGCCAGTTCATGATATCTCCACTGTATTTTCCATGTCATTAATTCATTAATGTGAATTTCATTACATGGTATGTGTGACCTTATTGTAGATTGCGAATGTTTATTTATATACTGTGTTTCAATCACACTGCTCATTTGTGTTTAGACTGGATATTAAATTAAAACTGTTTTTATTTAAACATGGCAGTGACATCACAGAGGCACAAACAAAGCTAAGGTCATATGGAAGCTTATAAAGCAACACAATGAAAACTCCAGTTTTGTGGCAGAGTCAGAGAAGATGAGACGCTGATTCTCAGAGACAAGTCAAGTCTTGTTTCATGTTGGAGTCAAATCTGCAAAGGCCACTGGTCAGGCAGATGCAATGTAAATCTTTTCTGCTTTGACAGCCTCACTGCATCTTTTTTTCATACATTATTCATGACACGACCACATGACATCAGATCTGTTCATGTGAGTGTGGACACCGTGTTTATCTCAGGCAGTGAAGCAAACAAACAAAAAAAAAAAAAACATCCCAGACCCGCTGCTCTGAACCTCTTACCCTTTACAGGACATATATGTTCACAGCACGGAAACATATCAAACTATCAACTCAGTGGAACATAAAGCACAAACATTAATAATGTTCCCCACATACAACTGTTTGTGATGATCGATTTGATTGTGGGCAGACGGCAGCTTGAAGAGGAAGATAAGAACCAGCCCTCATCCACACATCAATCATTGGAGAAGCAACATACAGTGAGTGGATGGTTGCTCCCAGTCAGCACCATGGACAGAGACAGTTCATCAGCTGGAGACAGAGCTGCTTTTTTCACTGCTGTAGATTACGCTGCCATTTATTCTGTCCTGTTTCATCATTGCTTTAAATCTTGATTTAATCACCACTGTGTTCTCTCTCTGTCCAGTGCAGTCTGGTGATAAACTGAAGCTGCAGCTGCATCATACCGGCCACTGTTGTAAGACAAAGTGCAGTGAAAGTTTCCACTTGTAACAAACAGACCAGAGAGCGATCTCTGACACATGAATATAGACCTCAAAGTTAAATATGTTCTGGACAGATGCTCCGGACTGAAATGATCCATAACTTCATGTTAAACTCACTTCAGCTGCATTGCTTTGTCTTTATGTGCTACACTGACATCAGTCGGTGATAAAATGTTGCACAGATGCAGTTTGAAATCGATCAAATCTCTGTAAATATATAAGTTAGTGGAACGTCTCAATACAGTTTGTGATTTAACAGCTCTGGACTTACACTGGATGCCAGTGTGTGAGCTATTGTCAGGTTGTGTCACTGTTGTGTTAGGTGTGAGGATAAGTATAACACAATTCTCCTATGTGCTGCTGTTTCACTGGGTCTGGTGCAGTAAGGGACTCTTCTGTATGAG